>NW_026691228.1:0-247549 GCF_020826845.1 Diceros bicornis minor | reverse complement strand
GCGTCTTAGGTCTTATCAGCAATTTCACAGGGCCACGGGTCATGATGATAGATATTTCCGTCATCACCACTGCATCCTCTTAAGGAAGGAATCTGAGGTGCACACAAAACTCTGAATACTCTGGGTCCATTCGCAATGATTTGCCATTCTATGGATATGTCAGAAGAAAGTGCAGAAATGTTTAGCTCAGAAACCACCTCCCCATGTTTGCACTCACTGTGCTTGGTTATGGCAGGTAACGAATTAATGTTCCTTGGATGAACGAATGAATGAGTGAATGAGTGAATAAATTGTTTCAGAGGTACAGATTGCCTTTAAATAGCTAGCAATGCACATTCAAATTATTTTTTAGGTAAGACTTTCTTTCCAAAATTTAAAAATTATATATGTACATAGACACATACAAATATATATTTACATATATGATACAAATATATATTCACACCCTGTAGGTAGCACAATCGGGAAATCAGTAATTCAGCTTCTATAACTGGATGACAAAACTCCCCACTTCCCCACCATGTCCATGACAGGCATGTTAGTTGGCATCCTGAGAATGCAGTTGTGTATGTCGTTGCTTTAGTACATAAATTCTGAGAGAAGAGAGAGAGAGTCTATTCTATTCTGTACATTGTCCCTCACACTGTTTAAAGCATTCATGAAGAAAAGCAATGACGAATACCCCTGCCAAGTCATTCTTTAGGAAAATCCCTTGTTGCTGATCATGAAATCTTGAAATAATACCCACATAAGTGTTTCCATTCCAGAATAATGGGATTCGGAAAAATTAACATCCTTTTCCACTAAGTCGGATTTGAATGTAATGTAATTTGTGATCACCAAGGAAGAAAACAAGACAAAGGTAATTAATTATATTATGTACGTGGAGAAAAAGTTTGAGGGGAAGTATTTATGATGATTTTCACGTGTATTGAAATATCAGAAGTAAACGAGAGCTGTTTGTGCTGACAGCTGTTTCACATTAAATTAATTCCAACTCAGAATATTAAATTTTAAATCCTCTATAAAAGAATGTTATACACAAGAAGGTTATATACTCTGCATTATTCCATAGAGCGTAATGGGACTGGAATTTGACCTAAGGCCCCCTGTGTCTGTAGACAGTCTGCTCAGCCACCCACGAGCGACACTAGCGTATCAGGCCGTCCCGTGGGGTCAGGGACAATGTATTCAATTTTTGCTAACATCCATCACTGTGTCAGATTCTGTGCCGTATTCTCTGTTGTGTTTGGGAAAGGAAGGTATAAGGGAATATTGACTACAGATATAGATGTGGCTGTGGGGTGAGGGGAGATGAGCAGTGATGATGACTGTGAATCTCTGGGCTCCCGAATAAAACACTGACTCTAGGCTATTTCACCCAGTGGTAGGTGAAGGCTTGGAATTAGGCTAACAGGTGTAATGGTGTGGATGTTTTTAAATTCCGTATCAATTAGAAGATAAATGTGATTTAACTTTATGGGATCCTGGGCTCTGGAACAATTCATTTTCCCTAATGATGATTCCGGATTGATTCATTTCCCATATTTGTTAATATCTAAATTTATATTCCTCTTCTGGATAAAGTTCACCTAAAAACCTCCTAAAGATTATACAGTTAAGGCCAAGTAAGAACTAAAGCTGAGAGATTTAGAGAGAAATCTGTATTAAGGTCCCTTGAGAGAACCAATGCAAGTTAAAAATTAAGCAAATCGCCCAAGAGAAAGGTGTGGGATGGGAATATCATACTGTTCTTTTCATTTCAGATCACATTTTTAAATCCAAATTAGAATACACATCACCCAAAATTAATTGAAATAAACATATTGTGGTGGCAAATTAAATGCTGATCCTTCATCATTTACATTTTTGACATATTCCTCATGTAGGCTAGGTAGAGTGAAGGGTAATTTCAAGTTCCTGCCTGCCTCCGTCTGCCTTTCTCATTAGGAAAGGAAGCCCTGGGGAGGAGGCCAGATGGTTGGGTCTGATTTCATCTCTCTGCTGTGCTTATCTAAGAGTGAGCTCTCTTGGACATCATGATACAGTCCACTCTTGTAATTTCACAGCTCCTTTGTGGATGTCACCATTACTATAAATTAGGGTTATGAAAACAGAACTTGTGCATCAAAGGTGGTTCCTCACACAGGGCCTTCCCAATGTGCATGAGAGAGTGGTCTCCTTAGTGTGGGGCTGGGGTAGAAATGCCTGTGTAGCTGACCCCACATGGAATGCCGGCTTCCCTTCAGTCCATGGGTCTTACAGTTAAATTTTAAGTAAAACATGTAGACTATTTTACGGTGAAATTCAAGAGCCAATGGAACCGTGGGTTCTTGGCGACTGAATGGAAGTTGGAGGAGGACAAGTGGAGGACAGAAGCGAGCTGACTCCCAGATTTACATCCGAGCACAGAGGCGGATGCTGAAGACCCGCTGAGCTGGGAAATGATGGAGAAGGAACACAGCTGTTTAACAGTTTTGGGCTTGTTCTTTTTGAAGTCCTGCATGTCATCCAAAGGGAGCAGTATTGAGACCTTTGCAAATGAGTCTGGAACTCAGTAGAGAGTCTTGAGCTGAAGTTATGCAGGAGTTATCTGCATATGGATGGCCACTAAAGCAGTGAGATTCTCAGGGAGATGTGGACGGTGGAGGAGGAGGCCAAACACAGACCTCCTAGAGGATGGCAACATTTGATGGGCGGGCAGAGGAAACACATACATACACACAACACTCACATCTGCCAAGAAGCCTGGAAAAGAACAGGTAGAGAAGGAGGAAATCTCGGAGAGAACAGTAACTCCAACACCAAGAAGAAGATCCAGGTCGACTCCCAGACACTCCCCTGAGGTCCAGATGCTGACGCCGGAAAGACCCAGCGAACAGAGTTTCCAGAGCAACAGTGGCAGAAATAGTGATGCAGATTTGAGTGAGGGGTGAGAGGAGCTGAGAGGAGAGTAGATGACTCTTTCAAGCATTTGGGTTGTGAAAAGGATGGGGCAAAAGTAGTGTGAGAGGAATACAAAATAGAGGGAAGTTTTCTGTTTTCACAAAGATGGGGCTAGAAACGATTTTATGGGGTGATAAGTAGATATCAATAGAGATGGAGGAGCTGAACATGCGGGAAGAGGACACGAGCAATAGCCTCCGAGGACACGAGGGACTCGTCCTGCACATTTCCTCACGTGCCCTCACGTGCCCTCACGCACAGGCATTCATCCAGTCGGCCAGCACTGACTGAGGGGCAGACACTATTCTCAGGGAGGGCTCAGTAAAGCAGATCCACCTCACTTCACGCCTTCACGGAGCTGAACTACTGGGGGGGCGGGATTAGACGCACACAGAGGAGTAAACACGTCTCCCACTGGAGCCAGGAGGAGGGTCGGAAGGACAGATGGTTTGTTCCACTTGGCAGCGTGGAATCGTTAAAAATGGGGAAAGAGTAATGAATGTTTAGAGCACATACCAGCCGACTGAAGCAGATAAGACTCATGATTATATCACCTCTCGGGGAAAAGAGGGAACAGAGCAAGGACGGGTGACAGGTCTTGCAAGCAGCATCGGGGCTGAAGGGTCCCACCTGAAACAGTAGCATCATTTCTGACCAAGCTTCTCGTGCTTTTGAGCGTCCAGACCCTTCTCTTCAGGACCCAGCTGTCTTGTCTTGTGTGAGATGTCAGGGGCAGCGCCAGAAGGACGAGGGCAGCCTCTCCATGTGTGTTTGTGGTCTGTCTGCAGAGCTGCCCTCTGGTAAGACCGTTTGACCTCCTGGCCAATGCGGAAGAGACGACTGAAGTTCCTGCACAGGCTCAGCTCTGTCTGTTTCCTCTTTGGTCTAGAAATAAGAAGCCCAAATTCAACACCCAGACACAGAAAGCCATGGAATTGGAAATGGCTTTTGTGGCAGAGTCTTGACCAGCCCCACATGGACTGAGGGGACATAAATGCTCCAACCCTGTCCTCGGCAACAGCCAGGGCATTTGGTTTTTTCCCTCTGAGAAAATGGCCCCATGTAGGTAAGAAAGGAAAGTTGATTTAGTGTCAATGTCAGGAGAAAGCAAAGGGCACAGGCAGAGCATCTGGAACGCTTTGGGAGTTATCCTGGACAAGCTCCTGCCCTGTTCATGTTCAGCAGGACTGTGCTTTCCTTTCATTTTTCTGTTTCTAGAAGCCACAGAACAGTCGGTTACGGGGATGACATCCCCACAGTCATTTAGGATGCTCTTCTCGTGAAGAAACACTCAACCTGCACTTGGTGGGGATTAAGGTTATTTTAGAATGAAGATGATAGTGTTGCTTAGATTATAAAGAGATAATATTCAAAATCTAATTTAATTTTAATGGAAATTGTATAGTATAAATTATATTGGACAGTGCTATGAATCCATATGAGGCTACAAAGTTGTATCCTTAAATATTCAAGTATGTTTATCACAGCATATTTATCATTAGTCTTAACTTTTAGAAAGCTTATTCTGCAATGGAATTTTGGAGGAAAATAGAGGATGGAAAGAAAAAGGAGAGTGAAATGTTCACTCAGAATTTCTAATTAGGTTTTGGAAGATGGTGGCAGAGCGGAACTCTCACGGTTCACTAACTTCACAGCCTTAGGAAAGTCACCAATGTTCCTGAACACCTGATGCTTCGTAAGAAAGAGGAAAACCAAACAGTGTCATAAATCACTTACTTCGTAAGTGGTCTTAGAAATTAGAAATCATGTGTAAAATCATCTAAGTCACTGCCCAGCACAGGGAGGGGTCCAGGACATGACATTGCTATAATTATTGTTATACATTCTTCCTGAGAGTCATAGGTTGGAAGAGAGAAGGATTACCAGGACACTAGGTAAGCGACTTAAGATGTACAAAAGGTCTGTGCACAGGGGATCTGTGCAGAGAGGAACCCGGTGGTAACAGTGAGCAGTGAGGCTGGCTGCGAAGGCGCCGTCTGATCGGCTTACATCATGTGGAAAAGGTGTTTGCACTTGACCCGCAGCCCTGTAATCTCCTCTGTTGTCCTGCGGGCCCCAGCATCTAATGATCCTGAGCACCAACTCTTCACCTCGGGCAGCAGGAGCTCTCATCTGATGAAAGGTCCCGTACCAGCCTCCTTTGCCCGCTGTTAGGAGTATTCTGTAGCTCTTAACAATGTGAATCTTTGACAGAGATCAGCAAACAGTAGTTACGCAAATCCTCTTAATGCACATTAGAGAAGCATTTCAAAAACCAAATAAACTGCACTAATCAGAAATCTCGTGTCAAAACCACGTGCCAGAAGCCTTCCAGAATACAAAATCTCGTAAAAATATCAGGAGCATCTTAAGAAACAAAACAGAATATAGATCTGGTTATTCCTCCAACTATAGCTAGAACACCATAATCTATTTTAAATGAAAATCTAAAAATAGAGGTTATTTCTCTCTGGGAATTCCACTTATTTACAATTAATCAAAGCAAAGCAAAAATGGTCAGATCATTATCCTCATTATCCTCTTTACAGCATGTATGCAGAATCAAATGCAAGCCCATGGGGGAATCTGTAAATATGATATTGGTTAGAAAGCTCTTGCCAAAATGCCTTACTTGAGAAACATGGCAGACTTACTTCCATTTGCCTAAACTCATTTGTAAATAATTAGAATAAAATAGCATTTTTCTTCTTAAAGCTCAGGGCCTAAAGTCTTAGATAAAAGTTCGCTGCCAGCTAATGTGGGGAAAAGGTTTCGGATGTTGACATCACACTTCCTTGGTGCTGGTTTGCGGGCACCTGGAGGCTGGAGGCTGCAGGTTGGAGACTGAGGCTGAAGGCTGGAGGCTGAGGCTAGGGGCTAGAGGCTGAGACTGGAGGCTGAGATTGCATGCTCAAGGCTGGAGGCAAGAGGCTGGGTACCGGATGTTGGAGGCTGAGGCCGAGTCTGGAGACTGAAGACTGAGTCTGGAGGCTGGAGGCTGAGGCTGGAGGCAGAGGGATGGAGGCTGAAGGTAGCATTGTGGCTCTGGAAAACACAAACACTGTGGAATATATTGTCCTGAGCCTCCACTTTCCTGATTGTAAAGGAGGACAACAGGCAGGAAAACCATCAGACACCTTTCAGGGGAGGCTGGCCGGGATGTAAATTAGGCCCTATAAATCTGGCAACATGTGGAGGAGTGAGGGCAAGCCTGATCCTGAGCAGATGAGTTGGTGGACACCATGCAAGGGGACTTGGCCCCTTTGCCTAGAGTCCCGCCCCCACCATGATATCTCAAGTTAAACCCAGCTGAGCTCTACTGAGTGCCCACAGGTGCTCCGTGCTGCGGGGCTGGGGCTCCTGGCTGAGCCTGAGATGGAACAAGGTGACACTGAATGTCACATGAGGTGGTTATGTTGAAAACAAGCTGTGGGATTCTAGAAATGCAGATGATGGAAAAGAACATTCTGCTCTGAGAAAGTGTCAGAAAGGTCGAGAGAAGGGATGGCATTTAAACAGGCTCTTGAAAAGTGCAGATATTTGCCAGGGGTCAGGTTGCTCCCTAGGCCTGGGAGTGCAGAGGAGCATTCCTGGCAGATGACACAGCACGAGAGGAGAGTGGGCTCTGTGTGCTGGGTGCACAGGAAACTACTCGGGGTGATTAGAACAAAGAGGGACCACGAGCAGCTCCGGAAGTGAAAGTGGAAACACGATCTGGTGGTCCATTTGGGGGGTCTGTGTGCTAAAGACTCTGACTTCTTTCTCCCTGTGAGTAATGGAAAGATGTCAGCATCTTTTAACCTGAGACTTGGCAGGAAGAGCCCCTTTCCTGGTCTCATTCACTAATCACTGGGGGCTGAGCCAGAACACACAGCCCTGCACCCTCTCTCGAGGACGCCCCTGAAAACATCCCTGAAGAAATGGAAGTAAAATGATCACCCATAAACAAAATGATCAGAAATAGTAAAATGATCACAAGCTGATGAGAAAATAAACGCCACAACTTTCTACCTGTGCATCAGAAACACCCAGTTAAAATGTGGAAAAACTCTCTGGGGTTAACAACACAGATGAAATCCAGGAAAGAGGGGTCATCACACTAAACAGTGATAACAAACAGGCTGGTTAATTGGGAAGAAAGATTGCTACCCCATGACCCTCACCCAACTAACTAATTAGAAATGAATTTAAAAGATTCATCTAAAAAAGAAGTTAATAATGGAGTAATAGCACAATAGAAAAATGTAAGTGAATATTCTCAAGCTATGGAGTGTGGACCCTTGAGGTTACCTGAGACCCTTACGGGGGGATCCTAGAGAGCAAGCTATTTTCCTAATAACACTGAAACATATGTTATGGGTTGAATTGTGTCCCCGCAAGATTCATATCTTGAAGTCCTAATCCCCCGTATGTCAGAATGTGCCCTTATTGAAACAGGGTCCTTGCAGATGTAAGGAATAAAGATGAAATCACTAGGGTGGCTTTAGTTGAATATGACCGGTGTCCTTCTAGAAGGGGGAGGTTTGGACACGGGCACACACACGGGGAGAACGCCACGTGAGGAAGAAAGCAGAGCTGGAGAGATCCAAGCCAAGGAATGTCAGAGACGCCACAAACCGCCAGAAGCAGGAGGGAGGACTGGGCAGATCTCCCTCATGGCCCCAGAAGGCACCGACCCTGCCCACACCTTGATCTCGGACTTCTGGCCTCCAGAACTCGAGGAGCCAATTTTCTGCTGTTTGAGCCGCCCCGGGTGGTGCTCTGTTAGAGCCGCCCTAGAAATGCCCACAGTGGACTGCTCCTTGTCGCTCTGTTCTCTCACGAGCGTCCCGTGGAGTTGACCAGACGTCATGTGACACACGAGAACAGCATCTCTCTGAGACTAAGGGAATGCGCCCTTGTATATTCCTTGTGTTGTCTAGAATATTTTAGGTTTAGACTATAAATATGTATGCTTTCAAAAGTATACTCAGTTTTTTTTTCTCCTTCTACAGATGTGTTTGGACCCAGCGCCATCAAAGAAAATCTTTTGTGTAAATGCTTCACGACAAACAAAAGAGGTGCTGAAACACCCAAAGCGTTACGTAACTGTTGTGAATCTCATCATTGGTCCTGGAACTACAGTGCTGGGAATCCTACAGGCGCCAGAGGATAAATCAAGATGATGGCCCTAAGCTTGCGGGTAGCCACTGCATTATTCCATCAGGAACTTGCAGCTGGACACAACGCCAGTCTGACTTCAGAATGTCTCTGATCAAGCAGTGAAACTATTAATTTTACCAAATCTCGACCTTTGAGTGTGCATCTTTTTAATATTTTCTTTTTCAAAATGGGAAGCAGGCAGGAAGTGCTTCTGTCGCATCCAGAAATATGAGGATAGTCTTGAAGAAAAGCATACGTGCCATCGGTGGAGTTGTCAGGAAGACCAGCTGCATCCTTGTCATGGGATCCCGCGCTTACTGGAGAGAGTGACTGATGGTCAGACTCTGATCCGTCAGTCTGGGGAACTGGGCAGACATCTCAGCAGTGAGCAGATGAACCTGATCTTGCAAGGACCGCAACTGCCAGTTTTTGTTGCCATGATACAATCTGAGCGTCCATGTGAAAATAAGAATTTTGGAGATCTTGTATCTGCCGCTGTGAGCCCGCCAGCTGCCAGTCCACAGGAGTTTTCTGTTAGCAGTGGTAGCGTTGACAAAAGTGATGCTTATGTATTGTTTAATGAAAAGCGTCAGCATTTGGAACACCTGTATATAACTCAAAGAAACCGACACTTTCCAAATGACAATGCATGATGCTATATAAAATGATGCAGAGGTGGGCCGGCCCGGTGGCTTAGCGGTTGGGCGTGCGCGCTCTGCTACTGGCAGCCCGGGTTCAGATCGCAGGCGCGCAGCAATGCCCCGCTTCTCCGGCCATGCTGAGGCCGTGTCCCACATACAGCAACTAGAAGGATGTGCAACTATGACACATGACTATCTACTGGGGCTTTGGGGGAAAGAAAAAGAGGAGGATTGGCAATAGATGTTAGCTCAGAGCCAGTCTTCCTCAGCAAAAAGAGGAGGATTAGCACGGATGTTAGCTCAGGGCTGATCTTCCTCACAAAAAAATAAATAAATAAAATGATGCAGAGGCAAAAGATCCATTTACAGGGTGCGATGGGTCAACGGATGCTGATGTAAAACAACACAAGGCTTCCACACATGTGGTATCAGAGTCCACATCGCAACTCCCCTTTAAGAAGCTACCACCATGGCATAGTGTCAAAGAACTGCCACACTTCTCTGGAGAGGCTGTGAAAAACCCTCCCTTTTCTAACTACGTATCTGACAACACTGGATCTGCTTTGTATACTGCAACCAAAACATCATATCAACACAGATTCAACCCGGGAGTAGCTAGCTGCCTTCCCTTAAGCCACACGTTAGATTTTCAAAAATGTAAAGTAACACCAACTCTTGTCAGTAAAAATTGTTTGGCTGGAAAATTATATTTATTTTTTTATTAAATGTTATTTATGTTAACATTTGATCAGTATATTATTGTATATTTTTTAATTTTTTTATTGAGGTAACGTTGGTTTATAACATTATATAAATTTCAGATGTACATCATATTTTGGTTTCTGCATAGAGTATATCATGTTCTCCACCCAAAGACTAGTTACCATCCATCACCATACACATGTACCCTGTCACCCGTTTCATGCTCCTCCCTCTCCTCTTCCCCGTTTTTACTGAATTAATAAAAATATTTTAAAATCTCTTCAGTTTTAATTTCTAATAGGGTTAATATCAATAGATGTAACCGACTTTATCAACTCATTTCATTTTCCTGCGACAGAGTAATTTATTCATATCTTTTTTTTTCCTCAACTTTTAAAACGTACACCTTGAAAAGACCACAAAAATAAAAAATAAAAAGAAATATAGGCCTAGCCCTGGAGTTAATATTTTCAACCCCAGGATAAATTTTATTTTGTATTTAAATTAAACATACAAACTTAATATCAAATGATGTATCTTGAACCAAATTTCTGTATAAGTGAATTTCCTTGGGCTCCTAATATGGTGATCCGCTATTTTGCAACTTGACCACCACACGTGAGCAGGACGGTCCCAGGCCTGTCAAGGCCGGGTCAAAGCAGATGTCACTGCTGTATACTTTCACACCCAGGACGGGCATGGCTAATCAACGATGATTTTCCCCAAAAAGAATTTCCATTCCCTGGAAGATTTGTTTTGTTTTTCTTTAGTTGAAATATTTTGTCACAACAACTGTTCTCATCCTGAAGAAATTATTCAAATTCTGTGTTCCATTTCAATTTTTAATAAAGTAAACTGAACAAAAGTTGACCACTGAAGAAACAAAACACATAGTTGTAAGATTAATAGATTCTTCTCATTCCTACTTCCCTCTCCTGGGACCCAAAATCAATCCCTGAACCCCAAAAGACAGACAAACCAACAAATAGCGTCTTTTTCTCTTAAGCTTCTCTCTCGCTCTTTCCCTCTGTCCCTCTCTCTCAGTCTCTCTCTCTCTCTCTCTCTCCACCCTCCTCAGTCTCTCTCTCTCTATTTCCCTCTCTCTGTCTATGACTCTGTCTCTCTCTTTCCCTAAACCCCCACCCATCTCCTCTCATTGTAAGAGAGTGTATTTATCTTCAACCAAAATTCCCAGACAACTTTACTCAGTTCTAAGAAACCCAGATATGGAAAACTTTCTCTTTCTTTCAGATGTAGAAAAGCAACTTTTATGAGATTTTCGGCTCCTTGGTACACCATTTCAAATTCTTGGCTTTTGTTCGTGGAAATTATAGGAAATATTTTCCCACATGTTATAAATTATCATCAAAGATCTCAGTCAAATTTTATTTTTATCTTCATAATCAAACTAGAAAAAAA
Source organism: Diceros bicornis minor (assembly GCF_020826845.1). Classification (NCBI taxonomy): domain Eukaryota; kingdom Metazoa; phylum Chordata; class Mammalia; order Perissodactyla; family Rhinocerotidae; genus Diceros; species Diceros bicornis. Next base: position 236,699 of record NW_026691228.1, on the reverse strand, counting down.
AAAAGAAATCCACAACCCCCTGTCAATCATAAAGCATTGCAGGTAAAATATTCCTTGGGGGCCTGGCCCATGCACCATCTAACCATGTTGGAAAAACCAGATCTGTCTTCTAGCCTACGTTTTACTCTCCATAATTTCCTGTCATGAAATTAACACAGCCCTTTCAATCCCCTTGGTGAAAAAATGTGTTTTTCCTGGCTAAGGGTCTGATTTAGAATGGCCGTAGGAAAGCCACCTTTGTCGTAGCCTTTCCTGGTCGGTAAGATTCTCAGTTAGTTCTCCAGCTGCCCCCAATTTTACATATGACAGAAACGTCAGCTCTTGACAGCATTTGCAATGGCCATTTTGTAAACCTTTACCGATAGTCAATTAAACAGCACAATTACTCTTTGCAGGCAGGCGTTTACGTCCTGAGGATGTTTTCTGTATGTTGCTTTGTTCTTTGATAGATTGTTGATTAGGTTTTAGTACATATGTTGTGATTAGTAAGAATGTAACAATATCGTAAACGAAGAAATTGGCATTTATTACAAATTCAGATCCCCAATGTGGGGTCCCTTCAGAGTAGAGAAATCCCTATGTCGGCAGTATGGACCCAGCCTTCCTTTTAAAACGAGGGGCTCTTCTTCTGAAGAGCGTTCCCTGCTGTTTACCCACCCACAGATCTGCCTAGAATATTGACAACCTAGTGCTTCCCGACCAGTGCCAGAAGTGGTCCTTTCATGAACCAGGTTCCCCCGAATGAAGGCCAGATGCTTTACAGGTGACTTGAGAGAATGCCACAATTCCCCGATTCCCATAAATAATAGGAGAGCTGTCAAGAAGAATAAGCAAAGATAGATCATTTTAAAGTCCCTCAAAATTTTTGCTTTTTTAACTCTTCGTCATCTAAAAAGCCTTATTTTCTTTGTATTGAAATAAAAGAAATGGTGGTAATGGATGACAATTTTTGGTAACTTTTTTTGTAGTGGAATAAATATGGCTTTAATCTTGGCATTAAGAATATACTAACACCCCTTGTGGAGCACTGCTGTGGGGGAGACAGAATGTATTGGGAGGAACATGGGGATCTCTTGGTGCAGTGACCACCCAACTGGGTAAGGCCGCAATCTCTGTTTCCTGGTCTCCTCGACTGGGTCTGTTTCTCTGCAGAACCCTGACCAATACACAACCCTAGCCCCAGAAGCCATTGATCTGCTCTCTCTACACACTTGATTTTTCTCTAAATTTCCTGTAAATGATATCCTATGATCTGTAGTCTTTTGTGTCTGCCTTCTTGTTTCTGAATAGTGTTTTTGTGATTCATCCAGGTTGTTGAACACATCAGTAGTTTGTTCTTTCTTAATTGGTGAATAAAATCCCACAGCATGGCTACACCACCACAATTTGTTTATTCATTTATCTCTTGATGGACATTTAGGTTGTTTCTATTTTAGGCTATTATAAATAACGGAGCTGTGAACATTCAGGCGCAAGTCTTTGTGTGGACATATGCTTTTATTTATCTGGGGATATCTTCATAAGATTGAGTTGCTGGATCATATAGTAAATAGATGCTTATCTTTTTAAGAAACTGCCAAACTCTTTTCCAAAATGGCTGTACCATTTTACATCCCCACCAACAATGTATGACGGTCCTAGTTTCTTCGCCAACACTTGGTAATGTTACACTTTTGGGTTACAGCCGTTCCAGGAGTGTGTGGTGGTATCTCATGTGGTTGGTGTTTGTTTTCAATGGATAGATTTGCTAGGTATAGAATTCTTGGCTGACAGATTTTTTTCTTTCAGCACTTATGCTGTCATTTCATTATCTTCTGGCTTCACAGTATTGGTCAAAAAGTCTGCTGCCGTTCTTTCATTTGTGTGCCCATATGTGATGGGCTACTTTTAAGATACTCTCTTTATCACCGGATTTCAGCAATTTGTTTGTTAATATGCCTTAGTAGACATTCTTTGTGTGTCTGTGTATTTGTGTATGTATTGTTTCTTCTGCTTAGGATTTATCGAGTTTCCTGGATCTGCTGATTTAGAGTTTTCATCAAATTTAGAAATGTATTTGACCACTATTTTCTCAAATATTCTTGTCTCACTCTTTCGGAAATTCCAACTATAAGTGTCTTATACCCCTTGATATTATTCTACAGGTTGCTGAGACTATGAGTTTTTTCCCAGCTATTTTTCTCTGTTGCATCATTTGAGATATATTCTACTGCTATTTCTGTAAATTCACTAATCTGTTTTAGGAAAACATATGGTCAAACTCATTTGTATAGGGTTGGAGAATAGATAAAATTTTGCAGCTAAGTTCAGGACACCATAATAGTATTTAACTACAAAAGGTGTAGCAAAACATGCTCTTGGGCTGGCTGCCTGTTTTTTTTTTCTTTTTTTTAATAAAAATTTATTGGAACACAGCCACACTCACTCATTTATGTGTTGTCTATGAATTCTTGTGAGCTACAGTGACAGAGCTGAGGAGCTGCAACAGAGGCCACATGTCCTGCAAAGCCTAAAAAAATTGTCAACTGACTCTTTACAGAAAAAGTTGTAAGAACCATGATCCAGGGAATTCTGTAGGGGACATGCTGCAGTAGACAAGGATATGATACTTAGGGCGTTGTCTGCTTTTTCTCACACATAACACCATTCTTTCCCATTTTAATGTAAAATTTACCTTAAAACAGCTTGATGATATTTAATATGATATTTATTGGAATACATAAACTCGCATGTGATTTGTTTCCTTCACTGAATTGCAGTCATGAACAGTCATTGCCTAGTTTGACTCTGGTTCTCTGCTCCTCTATGAAAGAGACAGGCTTAAGTGTCCTTGTGAATTGCAGCTTTTAAGTGTTAAAAAGCCTCAAAATATACACACAATGCCCCACGTGCTTGAAGTTCAAGTGGCAATTTAGCCTCTTGGCTAAGACTGTCACCTTTGCAGGTTTACAGCTGCTGCAGAGTTCACATGCCTGGTAGGAGCTCTCCCTGAGCTGTGGTTGCCTCTACATGTGGCAGCCAGAGGCACAGCCCTCTCGAAGGGAAAGAGTGGAGCCTGGATTCTAGGACTGGCATTTGCCTCGCTTGAGCTGTTCTTAGAATGGGAAGCATTTAAACGCCTGCGTGAAACTTATTAGAAAGAGGTTATTACGTTGGGGACTGCCATTGAGCTCTCTGAAAGTTCCCTGGCAAACTCTTCGCGTAACAGGAAATCTGTTTTCTGCTATGATTTCAAATTGGAGGTGTGAGAGAGGAGTAGGAGACAAAGGAATTCCATAGCACAGAAGCCTATTAAAAGAACTGTTATTTCTCAACTAGAAGAAACACTTCCTTCATGCACATGCACGCATGCAAATGAATAACTAAAACTGACATGCTGCCCATTGTCTTTAGTATATTCTCTGGGAATCCAATCTGTTTTCTGTCGCTTTTCTAACACATAAAATGTCAGAACAGTGTTAAGCTTTATTAATGATGATGATAATAGCTAGCAACTTTTTCTATCTCTTGAAGTAATTTACATGTGTCATAGGAGGTAATCTTCACTGCTTTCCTGGGAGGTACGTACTATCATTATTCCTATTTACAGACATGGAAATCAAAGCTTGGAGATGTTAAATGGATCCAGTCTATGATAGCATGTGCAGTATACCATTCTGTTGAATGAATATACAACCGTTTTCCTATGTCTGTGCACATATATTGAGAGCGGTAGGAGAGAATGTGTAGAAAAGATGATTTCTATGGAATTCCATAAATTATATCAAATAGATGACTTTATTTATAATGCTGTTTCTCAAATATTTCATTTTTTCTTCTACAGCTTAATTTTTCAAAAAAATCTATCCTAAAAGGCAAAAATGTCATAATCACACTGTACATCCTTGGATTATGTCCATTGTGCCCTTACTCACAACACATGCATTTGTTTATTTAAACTTCCTGGGCTTCCCGTTCAGGGAATAGAGGTATGACAGGTGCTGCGGGAAATCCACCTGATTTCCTTTGCAGAGATAGTGAGCATCGCTTCTCTCTCTTTACATGAGAAGAGTAGCTGTTCCGTTGCCTTGACTGCCACTTTGTGTAGTCTTGACCCAGACCATGTCCGGCCAGTGATGGTTGTCAGTATTCACACACTGAGAAACGGCCTCCCTGGCCTAGTGTGTTGACAGCCACATCAGCCTGCCATCAGCCTGGAACCCAATTTCCGCAGGCTGCGCAAGGCTTTCAGGCTGTATATGATGGGGTGCTGAGACGTGGGCTTCTCTATCCCCTGAAAAGACCACTGGAATCTTACCAACTTCTGGGAAAATGATCCCATTTTTTTCAGATATGTAAGGATGCAATTTCATGCATGACAGTTCAATAAAGCATATTTAATATATTCATTTCTTCAAATTTAAACCAGATACCTGGCTTGAGTGAAATTTCCAATTAATTTCTATCCCTCCAAGCCTCTGACATTTGTAACTGTTCACATGTTAACCCAAACCACTCACTCACTCACCTTAGTAAAAGCATATTTTGGGATTTTATGTGCTGGGATTGGACATCAAAGAATTGCTTTTATTATAGAGCTTTTACTAGCCAAGTCTGAATTCAGAACAGACCTTGCTCAGCAGCAAATGGATCTAGTGAGTAGTTATGCTTAGTAATAAAACAGGTGAGTTGTGATCCATAAGATTCTAAATTGAAATCTTCCCCCCACTTGGATCTTCTAGGAAGAATCCCTGAACATTTTGTAAATGAAATTTATCTTTCCTTCCCTCAGATTACTTTCACTTTCATTTTCTCTCTCAGACGTGACCTTTCTGTAATCACACCAGCGTCAGAACTGCCCAATGAGAGTACCTAGAAGGTCTCAGATTTACAGTCTGTGAGCTGCACTGGAGGACTGTAGCTTTGGATCAGACAGAAATATATCAAATTCAAAGAACATTAAATGGAAAAATAGAACAAAGTCCCTCTTGAACTGTGAAGAAGAAAGTATCCTTTCTCTGCCCCATCCCACGGCCAGACCCTGCCCACTCTAAGGTGACGACCAGCTTTGTCCTGGCGGCATCATCTTAAGAAGTGAGCAACTGTCATTGCTCACATCCACCTGGGATGGAGCATCACTGAGACCCAAGGAGTGAGGTGGAAGACTACCCACAGAAATACAACCTTCAGCTTCATCCTTATTTTTCCAGTCCAGATCCCTAAAAACACCTCTGGAAATTAAAAAACCTGATTCCTCTGCTTAGATGGAGAAGGATTGCATATTCTTTCTCCTTCATCTCTTGGGACAGTCTCACAGCTGATGTCATTCTACAGTTGATAACACTCCCCACACCTCACCCTAGAAACAGTAACATTGGGGACATTGATTCTGATTCATCTCCTGTCTATAGGAAGGTAAATTCTAAGAGGAACAGCTACAGTCTTCCTCTAGGACAAAATGAAATATCTGTAAATCAAAGCCAAAGCTTTGAGGTTGTTTTTCCTGAAAATTCCAATAGGGCACTCAGTTGTAAATATTCCTCATGACTGAATAAGAAAGATTGTCCACATGTTCACACAGTTCTACAAATGTCTGTTATTAATCATCATCCTTCAACCGCCATCCCTTGCTAAGCAGCACTGTATGAACGGAAAGTGTGCTCCTGGCTCTCCAAAGGCAACAATGCTTCCAAAGATCTACTTGGGACAATCACTTTTTGTTCTTTTTTTCATACTGCTGTTTATAGTTAACTACGAAACAGACTCAGTAAAATGAGTTTAAATCTGTGCATAAAGGTGAAGGGATTGAGGTGGGGAGAAGAGAAGATTAGAGTCGGAATTAGCCTGTTGTTGTTTTTGACGATGGGAATGTTTTTGATAAAGACATGTTAAGAAGTAATTTTTCTATCCTCAAAGATTTAAAAAAAGAGGAAATTGACTTAAATCAAAACAAAAAGTAAAAGATCTCAGTTTCATGTAAGGGAAAACAACTGGAAAACAGAAACAAAAGTTGGCCCTTGAGGGTGCATGCACACCACGATGTGAGGGGCCTGTGGCCTCAGAGCCTGCTCTGTGGGGCCTTGGAGGCATCTCAAGAGAACAGAGGATGGGCAGCACATGCTGGTGGCCCAGGAAGCCTCAGATGCTCAGTGTTAACATATACAATTTGTCTGAAGTGATGTCAACGTGTTGAAGCAACAGGCTCCTTGGGTGAATCTTGGTAAGGGGCAAAGCAAGATCATGTCACCTCGAGAATGGGAGGAACCTGGGGCCCCTCATCCACTGCACTACCTCCTACATCTGGCAGGTGGAGGGGGAGGCAAGGGAAGCCTTTACTCCAAAGACTTTCCAAAAAGTGAAATGTAGGCATTGCGTGTGTGCTGTTCAGTCACTCGCCCAATTCCATAGAGGAGACCCAATTCTTGTATCTAATAAGATTTTTCAGGAAATGAACATTACATTTGTCACACTTGAACATGTTGGCTCAGGATAACAGACGAATCTGGGCACATTTACATGGCGGAGGCTCACTCCTATGTGGGAGCAGAAGCCCAAAAAATTGTGGAAACTTTATCTTATATCTGGCTTGTCTCAAGTTCTGTGTCAAAAAATGGAAACCTCGAAAGATCTTAGTGAAATTTCATTCTTATAAGCATTAATTTGAGAGATCCGCTCAAAACCCAGAACTTTCTTAGGATACATTATTTATCCCATTTTATGTACTTTGAAGAGGCAAACTGTACAGCGTCTGAGATGAATGAATGCTTGAAAGTCACATAGTTTAATGCTTCCAAATGTTGCCCAGCTATCTAAATACCTGAGAGCATTTGTTATAAATTAAGAATCCCTGGGCCTATTCGGAAGTCCTGAATCAGGTAGGTTTAACAATTATCCAAGGTAATTGGTAATTATACCAAGATCACTCATGTTTAGGCAGAACTGGTGTGGTTCCACTGAGATCTGTGATGTAATCTCCTCCCTGTCCTCGCACCCAAATTGGCCAGCTCCCTGTCCGGTCAGTCGTCACGCTCTCTGTATCAGTGAAAGTACGCATATTTCTGGGCTCTATTCCCTCCAGAATTTCCAGTTCTGCCCTTGAAACAAAGGATATTTTCATTGAACCACTATGTTAATCAAGAGACAGGTACCTCTCACAAAAGATGTTTTCCTAAGCAAGCAGTTCTTCAATCCAGTGTTGGGTTAATGGGTAACGGCCATGGAGACCCCAGTCCTTTTACCCTTAAAAAGATATTTCTACATGAGAATCAAAGGTAACCTGTTGCATGAATTCCTTTGAACAATATGAAACCTAAATTTTTATTTTGAAAATTAAAAACCAGCCGTTGAAACATTCAAATAAAAAAGTAAATTCCGTGCTGTAAAAGACAGCTGTTTCTGAATAGGTCTGAAGACTGACAGCTGCAGGCAACTGCACCAGGTGTCGGTACATGGGGAATCCTGGGGAATCGATGAGGTTAGGAGCTCCCTGTCCACAGAAACAGCCTGTCCCGACCGGGCACCTGGAACAGACCAAGGGCGCTTTATTCTTGAATCTTCTTCCAGGGAAAATGTGCTGAGTTCACTCCATTGATCTACAAAGGCACGTGAGGTCGTTTGTCAAATGTGAAATCTCATATTTACAGAAGTCTAGAGAAATCGTTTCTTACCCAGTGTTTACTTCTGTTTGTCAGATTAAATAAAGTATAAGAAACAATAATCATCGTCACCGCCCCTCATTTCCATCTTTTGTTTCCAGACGTTTGTTCTTTGTCTTCTGAAAAAGTCTGTCTTTAAGAGTTTAGAGTTGGAAGGACACTTGAGGTAGTGATCTCTGAAACTTTCTTGATTAAGGCACCAGAAACAAAGTTCCCACACTCTTTACGGGACACCACTGGCTTTCAAGCTCTCTGCTGCACCCTGAGTAACCGAACAGAGTCTGGGACCTTCCAGGGAGAAAAGAGGAAGCTGAGAGCATGGTTTCTTCTACCACACCCCCACATGTCAGATTTACATATTAAATTTCCTGCAAAAGTGCATTTTAAAAATTAATTCCACTGGAGGGAGCCCACCATCCTGCACAACCCACCTTCTCAAATCCAAACTCTTGACATCCTAAATTTTAATCTCCTATGTAAATGCTAGGTCCCCATGGTTAGGACCCCCAATCACAGTGCAGTGTAAAGGGATCTTACCGTAGCGATTATTTATCAGTGCACGCATCTGTACTGAATCATCATGGACTCCTCGGTGTGAATTGAGATACTCTATGGTATGCAATGGCAGGTGTGCTTTTCACAATTGGGACTCTCCCTAAGGTGCTCTCTCGTCTCCTGAAAGAACGAATCTAAAAGGTCTGCAGGTATCGTATCCGAGGAAGGAGGGGGAATGGGCCACCAGGCGTGATGTCTGCAGTAACATCTGTGTCGGATGCTCTGACCGGTCAGTCAACAGCGTTCCCTGCAAGGCCGTGCTGGCGGCATCATGCAGCACACTACAGCTGCAGATGCATTTTCTCTCCAGATCGACTATCAACTGGCAGACGCTGAATAGACCAGTTTTATCATTTCCCAGAGAAAGGCTCCTAAGTGGCTTCAGTGATTCAGTCTGCCCTTTGTACCTCCTGCATGTGAAGGCAGACAATGTCCTGCTGGCTCAGATATAAATTTGTCCTCAGCTCTAAGGTGGCATAAGTTTCTGAAAACTGAAACTGCAAAGATGTCCTTTGTCATCTGAGACCCTGTCTTCTTTCCGCCTGGAGTGCTAGCTGTGAGAGACGTGGGTCTGCCTCGGGTCTGCTTCCTGAGACTAAGCGTGTCTCACCCTCACATGCTTCTTTCCTGGCTCCACGTGGCCTGTGCTTTCTGCTGCTGGACTCATAAGATCATCAAGCTCTGCTTGATTTCACCTTTGTCTTTTAAAAGCATTTAAAAACAAAAAGGTAACAAGGTTCTTGTTTCTAGACTTGGTCTGGGCTGAGTTGAACGTTCTCTGAGGCAATGCTGACCACTTGAACAGCAGGCAGGGGACTCTCCCCTGGAGAAAACAGGGCAGCGCGTCACTGCTCTGCTGAAGGAGGAGGGTCCGTGAGTTTCTTAAATACATCCGCCTTGTCCATGGGCCACCTCATTTAGACCTCACTCATCAAACCCCGAAAGCCCTTCAAACCCTGAGTTCTCACCTCTTGCATAGCTCTCTTGGCAACATAAACAGATGCTGAGGTGTCCGAGGCCTCAACAATCATGACCTAGATTCTGCACATGCATGTCAGAAAAGAAAGATGGTGTCCTGGCAGACGAGATCCTAAAGGGGAGAGTTATCAGGGCTATGCTCCCTGCAATTTGTAGGATATCAAAAGCAATTGGAATAATGTTTCCTTTTCTAGTTCCACGCCTTATAAAATATCATCTTTAAGAAGTCCTGGATGCCATAGGCCATCAGTCCCACGATGCTCAGTCTCCCATAGTTTACCATCTCAGATGTTAGGATGATTTGGCAAACCCGGCATCCTATGGTGCTTGTCCAGGGACAGTTGTGAGAGGTGTCACCTCCGCTGCATGGAGAAAATTGGGGGTCATCTCTGCAGGTGTGGCTGACCAAGGGCGACCCCTGGGTGTTTCAAGCAACAAACATGGAAAGGCCCATCTGAGGAAGGCATGTGGTCCCCCACCATTGCTTAAATGTACTCCATTCATGTCTGGGAGCTCAAGGAAGCCACAGCATCAAAACTTGCCGAGCGGTGTCAGCGGCTGGGAGAACACCGTGGCCGTGATTAGAGTCTCTTCTACGAAATGCTTTCGCAGGCACTGTAGCCACAGTGGGCAGCCATGGTTAAGTGGAAAACATGGGCATTTGTGGCTCAGTCAAGTATGGTTGGAACAACTGTGCTCTGAATGTGAATATGTTTTATGATGCCTTCACCAGCTCACTTACACTGTCCTCTTCATGCTTTCCAAATAACGATGTATCATACTAGTCTTTGTCTAAATATATGGATTTACGTGGGTATAAGTAGAGCTATTTCAATAAACACATTGAGGAACACTTTCAATATGTATAAAACATCTAAGTCATAAAAGGGTATTTTTTTAGTTTAATCGGCAGTGCATTTTCATAAATAATGGCGAGTCTTTGAACTGACGACAAGTCAGTGAAACAGAGTCATTGAAATCCAGCACTGAAATGGGACCATCTAGTGCGATGGACACCCAGTCTCAGTCACTGGATGTCAGGCTTCGAGGCCCCACGTGGTGCGTCAGGTCCTGCGTCCCAGTTAGCATCTCTCACGGCAGCCTGGAATGACCCACAATCCAAATGAAACTCCCCGTTTGCTGGCACACCTTTGAGCCGGGTGTCATAAGCACCTCCTTCAATGAGATTGCCTCCTTCAACCCTCTTCTGTATAAAATCTCATGATCTCAGGAAGGTTTAAGCACGCCAAGCCTCATTTTCCCACCTATAAATTCACATAGCCATGCTGTCTTCACACTGTGCTTCTGTGGTGGTGTTGACACAAACTCAGGCCGACGTGCAGCAGGGACGCACGGGCTCCCATCTTGCCATCTACACACCAGGCTTCCCCAAGTCTCCTTGGATGGTTCCAGGCTCCCAGAGGCACCGACACGGCACATGGATTTGTGTATTGTTGTTGTTATTTTAATCAAAGTCCAGTCCACCAGAAAGCTGTAGATATTTCTACAGGAATGTCTGGAGTCTGGTTAATTCAGAGGTTCAAGGATTCTGTTTAGCGTTGTTTAATGCTGGTAAAATAAGTAAATATGCACCCAGCACTGACACGCTTTTCTGCAGATGAGTGTCAGCAGCTCAGGGGTCGGATGTGGTCACCTGCGGAGCAGCCGCCCAGCGTGTCCAGCCTTCATCCAACCTTCTCCCTTGATTGGGAGGAAACCCATCCCGTGCTTTCTCAATCCTTCAGACCTTCTCTACAATATGCATCTACGTCCTCTGTCCCAGCACCTCGCGGGTGGAAAGCACATGCTTCTTACAACAGCCGCCTAACTGAGCTCCCTGCTCTCAGCACTGGCTCCATCAATCTCTCCTTGATCCTTCTGACAAACTGGTTTTCTGACCGCCCAGCTAAGGGCTTTCCTGGGGCTCCCCCGACCCTTGAGGGGCTCGCTTTCCTCACCAGCTTCACGCCCTGCTGTCCTGCTGTCTCCCCTCCCCCAGGACGCCCCCACTTCTTCACATTCCCCTATCTCCACCCTCTTCTGTCTTCTCCTAAATTCTTCTCATCTCCCGGTCCTTGTGTGGGTGAGGCTGGCTCTGTGGGCTCCTCCTGCTACCTCCCGGCCTGCAGTGGAGGCCTGCCCTCCCCCCGCCTGGGCCTGCTGCCCGTGCCTCCCGGCAGGTCTGTCTCCCCTGCCAGCCCCTGTGAGGACCTGCGCCTGCGTCAGTTCAGTGTTTTCATCCAGATGCCACACAGCACCCGGCATGTTGTGCGTGCTCCAGAAACACATATTCACTCCCCAAAACCGATGAGATTGCACACTAACGCCCAGCCCCTGCAAGGACAGGCCTTAGCTTCTCCCTGTGCATGTCCTTCCAGGAGGAAGTCTCCTCTCCTCTTCTCTGGGGCCACCTGTTCGCTGAGCCTTGGAGTTCTGACTGCCATATCAGTGCTCACCCCTCTCTTCCTCCTGCCGCCTCCTGTCACACAGCCGGCACACATCTGGTGGGGCCTGGGCGTGACCTGGAAGCCTTTCTTCCCGTACATCAGGGCAGCAGTCACTAAGGCCTCGCCGTGCATCCCTTATTCCATCCTGCCCTTGACCTCTGCGCTCACCATTCCGTGGAGAGTGAGATCTCCGAGGAAGCCCCTAACGTTCTGACCCTATCAGGCCTCTGGGAAACGTGTGGCCCCACAGGGACCCTCCTTGCTCGGCTTCATGGTTCACCGCCCTTTCCTGACTCTGCTCTCCCCTCTCCAGCTCTCTCTTCTCATCTCTGAAACCGGCCCTCCTCTTGATGAGAATTGAGCACCTTCCAGCACTCTCAGGCCGGCCGACTTCTCCTCAGAACACCTGACAGGCCCAACCCCCTCACCCTGCCTGTGTCAGTGGCGACAGTGTCGTGCCCACTCTGGCTGTGCCGTGATCATGGACTCTGTTCTTAGGCTGTGTGTGTGTGAGAGACACGCCTTGGCGCATGTGTGTTGAGCACCATCACTGAACTTGTGTCATGTCTAAAATCAAGCTCCCCGTGCGTCTTCCCAGCCCTCAGAGAAGCCCAGCACGCATCTGTCCTCACCGTCCATGGAACACTCTTCTTCCTGGCCGGAAACCACTGCACATCTTCACCTCTCCTCCTCAGGATCTCTGCCTAATTGGTCCCATAAACCTTCCAGTTTGTTCTTGGAAATGACTCTGGGTCTGCTTCTTTCACCTCCAGTGGCCTTTCCACCACTGTGACACCACGACCTTGGTTCAGACTCAACATTCTCACCACTCGTGCCGCACGCTCTGACAGGTGACTTCCTGTCAGCGGTGTTCTCGTCCTGCGACTTCTCGTGGACGGACGTGGATTTCTATGCACTGCAGTCGGCAGAGTCTTCTGACCGAACAGAGTCTGCCACCTGCCCGGGTCACAAGCTCTCGGTGTCAGTCACCACGCGCTCCTCCATGCCTGCCTCCACGGGGCCTCCCCTCTGAACTGCCCCTCCTTCTGTAATCCTGCAATGACTGACTGTCAGATACTCCACGTGAATACACGGGGACGTCACTGGTGTTTCTTTCAACACCCAGCACGAGAGGCTCAATCCTCGATGAATGAAATGTTCCCCACTCCTGTGTCATGGACCCTTAGAGTCTAACATACTCCAGAGGAAGAGTGTGCTCTCAGTCCTCCCCAACACTCTAGTCCTTGTGACATCATGGGAACAGCAGGGTTAAAATGTTTTCCTGGAAAGAAAAGAGCCATATGTAAATAGTTCTTGCCTAAAAGCAGATCATTCTCCTTGAATGATCACGTTCAACAAATCGGGCAGTAGGAGGCCCTATCGTGTCTTGCAAAAAACATTAAAACATTGTTTTACGGCAGTGAATAAGAATTCATTTAACTGGTTCTTGAGATTTCAAATAAAGGTCTAATTAACATCGAGAATTTCATTTTACTTTACACTAAAATGAGCAATCATTGGTTTTTAGGGTTTTTTTTTGAATTTGACACAGATTTACTCTCACCATGTCTGAGTATATTGAAGAGGTGTTGGGGAGAAAGAGTAAGGATAATGGGCACATGCCTGATCTTTATTCCACTGAACAGGCATCCCCAGGCATCAGCTGCTTGTGGGGCAGCAGGGGGTGTTTTAAATCTGAGGCTGCATGTGTCTGTTCACAGGGCCCTCGCTGCACTGGGATGAAGTACATGAAACGGACTCTAGGAGAAGAGGAAACGTCTTGGACTTTTATAAACCTTAGAACACGTCTGTTTTGCTCCAAGGCATCTGAACACCTGGGCAGCCGTTTCTCAATGGATTAGTCTGGACAATGTCTTTCAAACACCCTGAGTGGCAGAGTTCTGCCTGAGGGGCAGACGGCAGCTGAAGGGCAGGTGCTCCACACACCCGTCACTCGAGCTAGGGGTATGTGAGAAAATGCATCCCCTTTCATGTGTGGATAAATAGTTCCATTCCTTTGATTTCTTTTGTACTCTCTGGGGCCTACGGCATTGTGATAGCGTGAACATTCAACTCTCGCTGACCAAGTCTCAAGATGATGTGCTCACTCCTGATCGTCATTTCGCCAAGCTCCACTCTGTTGCTAATGATCTCAGAGAGTTTTCTGAAGATGAACTGCATTTTCCTTCAGTGTGAGATTATGCAGTATAAATACAAAGACACAGACCATGCAGCATCAGAGTCTGCAAAAGTGTATGTGAAATGTGCTGGTTGAGATATTGAAAGTGCAGCTGAGAGATGAGAAACAGGAAAAGACACAGCTGTGGAGTGTGGGTGTCCATGTGGGTCAAGTATGTGAGTAAGAGAGTTGAGGTGGAAGACAACAGGGACTGATGTGGAATTAGTCACTACGGAAACTCATGACCTGTCTTAAGAGGCAGCCTCTACTTGCTTCCAGCCAGTTGGTCATTGTCACTATGGGACAAGAGTGTAAAATCTTCTGATTTCTAATAGGAGCATGAAATGTGTATTTTACATAAAAGACCTGATTTCCAAAACCTTATTTAGACAAAACAACCTATGATTCACCAAAGATGGCCCCCAGTGTGCCAGTTTGCAATTTCTTGTCTAGAGCACTTGTTTTTAAACATTTTTCAAAGGCAGAGTCTACTTTTCAAATGGAGTCATGCATGAAACTCTAAAATAAAAACTGACAGAAATACTTTTCCATTGCTATAAAATTATTTTGTTTGTTTAACTTTCTCATATTTATTTGCTATAATTTAGAAAATGGTGGCTCTGTTTTGATAGACATTTAAAAGTTGAAATTCTGGAGAATAGATTGCTGTGGCTGTTTTACATAGCCTCAGGATCCAAGTTATCGCTATATTTTGTTTTGGTGACACTATAACAAAAAAGTTCTGATTTACACAGAATCAGAAATATAGTTGCAAATAGTGATTTTTAAAGCATGCCTTACAATCCTGGGATACGTCCAAATTAAACTAGATCTGGGGCTTTAAAGAGGGGTCATAGGAAATCCTCACTTCCAAGATAAATTGCATAGCAAAACGTAACCACTTCTTCTCTCCTTACCACAAAAATAAAAGTCAGCCAAGTAGAACCCAAAACTCACCATAAGCACCAAAACTATCTATATCCCAACCCTGTCATGACTCATGGTTTACGGCAGAAAGAACATGCATCTAGCTAACACAACTCTCTCTGGAAGTGAATAAGTCACCGTTACTGGGTATTCCCACTGAGCTACCTTCCTGGAGAAGATGTGCACAGACCTGGGTTCTTAGTAAATGAAGCTGCAGAGGTCTGATCTTCATAGTGAATGACATATTCACAGATATACAGGGATGAAAGGAAATTTTCATTTAGGTTGTGAACAAAACTGAGGTCATTTGCTCAGAAGCAAAATAACGTGCTAGCATATCACGAGGAGCTGGTTTTTTAAAAAAAAGGAAAAGAAAATGAAGATTTGGGCAGAGGGCGTGTCTGGATACTCAACAGTGATTCCACTAAGCCTCACTACTTCTCAGCTGGAGACGACTGTCAGTTACCGACCGCAATGGGAGTGTGAAGAGCGTATTGTTTGAGGGAGTTTGGCTCGTGATAGTCATGAAGAAGTGTCAAAAATCTCTATGCTTTTATGTATTTGGCCCATGACACAGATTTGAAAATAAAAAAAAATAAAATAGGCTAACCATTTTCATTTGTAGTCACATGTCGCTGTTTAAAGAAATGGCTACATGCTCTTCTTTAATCCAACAGAATGAGACCCATCAACAGTCCATTATTCCAGAGGAAAACCAAAGAATAAACTACCATCCATGTCGATATGGATCCAGTCTTGGGATATGACCCTGAAGAAGACAGTCAAGATTGGGCTGGATTTTAGCCATACCCTGTGGAAAGTGTGGGGAGTGGTTGAGAGCATTATGAGTGACCCATCCAAAGGGAGGAAAGTAGGTGCTCCACAGGGGCATGGTTTTTTAATTTGCATTTGGGTCCCACAGCCAGCAGGATGGCTTTCCTGCTGGGTGGACTCCTAGCTCTTCTCACCTATTGGGAGGACACTTGGGAAGAGTCAGTGGTAGAGCTGACATTGGCTGGTGATGGTCAATTGCCTCCTTGACGACCAGATGCTAGAATCAGCCAAGCGTTTTTTGAGGCCCCTTTTTCAAATCATGATAGAGACTGCTTTGTTCTGGGCAGGGGCAAATGTTTCCAGTCAGATTGAAGTCGTTTCAGGTTTATTTCAACTGCAAAGAGTATAGTTGGGGAAAGCTGACAAAGACGCCCCTGCACACCGGCCAACGTCAATACTTGATATGATACAATGTTTGAAAGAAAGAAGAAACTCGTCCTCTTAGGGTCTCCTGGTGAGGCTTCCTCGGAGGCAACAGTAAATTGATGGAGATGTTCTAGCCCTGCCCCTTCTGCTGTCTCCACCCAAATCCTCAAGGCTCCTCCTGCACAGCGCAGGCCCCTAACAAGGAAATGAGGTTGGGATTCCCGGGACTCTCGTGGTCAAGGCCGATGGCTATGTGGGACTGCTCACCCGAGACATCCACTCACTCCGTCCCTGTCAGTCTGGGTACCAGGTTTGCCTGTTGGTAAGAGCAGATCCTGGAAGCTGCTGGTCTCGCTTCCTCTCTTGTCCCAACAGCCATACCTGACACATGGTTACAATGGCGAGAGAGAGCGAGAGAGAGGTGGTAAACCTAATCGTTATTCTGTGGGCTATGGATCCAGCAAACGTCTGGTGAAACGAGAAGAACTGAGGGACAAATAACAGTTTGTGACATAATGGTATCTTTTATTTGAATTCATATTGTAGTTTTTTATTTCCGTAAATATAGAAATTTCTTCCTAAACGTTTTTCTTTTCTGTTTTTTCCCTATAACATTATTCGTCATTTAATCAGTAAACAACATAAACTTCTACGTTCTTTACAGGGAAGAGATTATCTGGGTCACGACTTTGCGATGAGCCTGGCTTCCACTTTATTCCCTAGTTCTAGTATCTGAAATCTTCCATCTCTGTGACCACATTTTCTATTTTTTCATCTCCTGCCTCGGTAACCTATTTAATCTCTGGTGCCCTGAGAACGATGGTCAGCTGTGCTCTCATCAGCACAGAGGTTCCTTTTGTTAACATGTTGTTAAACTTACTACTTCTGTTTGCCAGCATGTTATAGCCTCATAAGGATGTTTCCACCATAGTCCTTCTGCCTTTCTACTCTTCCTCTTTTCCTTTCTTTCTCTTTCTGTCTCTTCGTTGAACATTTTTCTCCTTTCTTTTCTGCATTTTCTCTCTACTCTTTCTCATACTCTCTTAAAGCTCTCTTCTACATTCTCTTCCTCAATTCATTCCATTTTTTTCTCCTTCCCTGTAATTTTAAGACAACATTGTAGTTAAAGTGTGAAGAACTTCATTTAGGGGCCAGTCCCCTGGCTTAGCGGTTAAGTTTCCGTGCTCCGCTACTGGCCGCCTGGGTTCGGATCCTAGGCGTGCACCAACGCACCGCTTGTCCGGCCATGGTGAGGCAGCGTCCCACATACAGCAACTAGAGGGATATGCAACTATGACGTATAACTATCTACTGGGGCTTTGGGGAGAAAAGGTGGGGGAAAAAAAAGGAGGAGGATTGGCAATAGATGTTATCTCAGGGCCAGTCTTCCTCAGCAAACAGAGGAGGATTGGCGTGGATGTTAGCTCAGGGCTGATCTTCCTCACACACACACACACAAAAGAACTTCATTTATAACAGCCTGCCTGACGTCTCCCAGGAGCTCTCACATCATCTATCAATCAACTGCCTGTGGATACAGATGTTCAGGCAACCAACTTCCCCTCTCCAATCTTCGACCCTTCCTTCCTCATGTTGGGCCCTCGGAGATCACAGCAGCTGGTATTAATGCCTCAGGGAAGAATATTTCCATTATGATCAGTCTAGCAACTCTACTCACAAAGGGACATTTAAGGATATTGTTAGACATAGCATGACCTACCTAGAAAACCTCTGTGTCACTTCATATCACTGTTGAATCAGTGACAAGGTCATGCTTTCAGAGTTTCCAGTTTCCATCTTGAATTCTTTTTCAATTAGAGGAACAAAACTAGCCCATTGCTATTTTCCTAGCCTCCCATATATGCTACATACTTCCTCAAACATTACTGATAATAGTTGTGAAATCATATTTTTAATTTCAATAAGTATTCTCAAACATGATTAGTGGCTCTGCAGATTTAACTCTCTTTAAACAACTATTTATGGCATATCTCTCCATTTATTTAGGTCTGTTTCAATTTCTCTCAACAAAGATTTTTAGTCTTCAGTTTATAAAACTGCATATTTTTTTGCTAGATTTTTACTAGGTACTTGAAATATAGTGCCATGGTAATGTTTTGTTACAGTATATAGAAATGCAATTAATTTTTGCAAATTGGCCTTGTATTCTGCAACTTTGCTAAGTTCACTTACTAGTTCAATGTTTCTGTAGGATCCCGTGGGTTTAGGATGTATACCACACCATTAAATGTGATATTTTCTGTACAATATTTTCTAAATGCACTTTTTGAGATAGAGGAAATTCACTTCTATTTCTTGTTTGCTGAGGGTTTTTACTATGAATGGACATTAAATTTTGTCAAATGCTTTGTCTTCGTCTATTAAGATGATCATATGATGTTTTTCCTCAATTATGGGAAAATGTGGCAATTAACATTGCTTGCTTTCCAAATTTTAAACCAACTTAGCCATGTTGTTAATATATTGTTGAATTTGATTTGATAACTTGGTCAAGAATTTTTGCATCTATGTTCGTGAAGAATATTGGTCTTTTTTCTTTAGCTATCTTTCTTAGCTTTTGATATCAGGGATATGCTGGCTTCATAAAACAAATTGCATCCTGTTCTCTTCTCCTCTATTTTTCAAAAGAGTTTATGTTAAAATGGTGTTATTTCCCTCGTATATGTTTGACAGATTTCACTTAGTGAAGTTATCCAAACCTGGAGTTATATTCATGGAAAGGTTTTTGATTAAACATACAATATCTTTAGTAGATATGGCCTAATTAAATTGTATGCTTTTATGTCAATCTTGAAAACGCAGGTCTTTCAAGAAATGTATTCCTTTCCCTTAAGTTGTCAAATTTATGCTAACAAGTTCTTCACAATATCCCATTATTAACCGTTTATTTTCTGTAGTAATGCCTCCTCTTCTGTTACTGATATTAGTAGTTTGCAATTTCTCTTTTGTCTTGGCCAGTTTTACTAGGAGTTTATTAATTTTTCATACTTTTTGATTTTCCTATTATTTATACATTTTCTATTCTATTGAGTTATTCTCTTTATTTTATAATTTGCTTTCTTTTAAATATTCTGAATTTAATTTGTTCTTTTTTTTCCTAGCTTCTTAAGTTGAAGCAAAAATCAATGATATTACAACTTTCTTTTTCCCTAATATAATTATTTAAACCTATAAATTTCCCTCTATGTACTGCATTTGGTACATCCCACAAATTTCAATATCCTATGTTTTCATTACATTTTAATTAAAAATATATTCTAATATCTATTTTATTTTCTTCCTTGCCCATTTTTATTCTGAATAATTTTGTTTAATTTCTAAATATTTGAGAAATTTTGAGATATCTTATTTTTATTATTTCCTAATTTAATTGTTGTAGACAATTTTTTTTCTTAATTGTTTCAGTCTTTCAAATTTACTGAGATTTATTTTATGGTTAAAAATATAATTTGTCCTTGTAAATTTTCATGTGCACCTGGAAGAAATATATTTTCTGCATTCGAGTCTAGTGTTCTAGAAATATAAGTAGTTTAAGTTGGTTCATGCTGTTGTTCCAACCTTTTATATATTTTCTAATATTTGAATTTATTTAAAATAGTGTTCATTTCCTGATATAAATTGGACTTAAGTCTCATACTATGTAATTTTATTTTTTCAGTAAATTATTGTTATGTATGATAAAAAAAATAGAAGCATACTATAAGTTGAACAGATGCCTTCTCTATATTATTTATCATTTATTACCACAATAGTAATATTTAAAGGACTTCACTTCTGCAAATGTCATATTTCTTATCTGCATCATCATTTTCACATTTTCTACTTGATCAGTGCATAAACACGCTTTACTGTCCCCCATTTTAAAGAAAGCAAACAAACAAACAAAAAAACTTCCCAACCCTTGTCCCCTCCAACAAGAACCCGAATTTTCTTCTCTCCTTCTCAGCACTCTTCCTTCAAGGAAAGGACTAAACTTGCCATGTCCCATTCTCATCTTCCATTCTCCTTTCAATTCATTCCAATTTACTTTCTTTCCAATAACCCACTAAAGAGCCATTATGAAGGCCATGTGTTTTTTTTTTTCATCTTTTTAATACAACTTTTAATAATCTGATTGATTGTGAAATGCAGTGTTCAATTCTACAAATAGTAGAAGAAATAGCAAGATACATGAGACTGTTATACATAAAAAGTTTTCTTACAAAACATATGCAAACAGCTTTGAAAAAAAGACTGAAGGCATCATCCTTGATAATTTTCTTCTATATTAAAAAAATCTCATAACTAATGTTATTTTTAATTTTTCTTTTAAAAAATTAGATTTAGGTACAATTTGCTGATGTCTTTTCTATATACTTCTTTTACATGAACTTTTACTAGTATTTGATAATTTTGACCACTTGAAACATCTCTTCCTCTATGTTTTCAATATGTCACACTCTCCTAGTTTTTAACCTTCTCTTCTTAACTTCTAAATTTTTAGAATATAAAGTCTTGTCCTAGTTCCTTTTCGTTTTTACTAATTGATCCCAACTATTTCCATGGCTCTATATATCATCTCTATGCTTATAATTTTGGATTTGTATCTCCAGCCTGGCCTTTTCTCCTGAGCTTTAAAATGGAGTATCCAACTGCCTATTCCAAGAGTCCGTGTGTATCATAAGGGACAGCTCAACTTTAGCTAGGCCCAAACCAAAAATGTGATTCAACCTTTCTTAACACCTCATTCTTAAATCTACTCACTGTTCTTTCAAGCTTTCCTCACCTCAGTTACTTGGGACAAAAATTTGGAGCTCAATTTATTCCTTTTTTTCCTCATTTTCCTGCCATCTGGTAGCCATACTGTCTTTCAAAATTACCAGTCTGATCATGTTACTCTCTGCTGAAAATTTTTTAGTGATTTCCCATTTCATG
This sequence comes from Diceros bicornis minor, assembly GCF_020826845.1. Taxonomy (NCBI): domain Eukaryota; kingdom Metazoa; phylum Chordata; class Mammalia; order Perissodactyla; family Rhinocerotidae; genus Diceros; species Diceros bicornis. Next base: position 215,844 of record NW_026691228.1, on the reverse strand, counting down.
TGAGGTATAAACCATGTGTACCCTGGTCTCTAATGCTCTATGTGATGTGCTCTCCTTCTGCTCAGATTTCACCCCCTCCTCTCTTCCTCTTTATTCTCCAGGCTCCAGATGCACAGCCGTTCTTTATGTCCCCCAAATACTCTAAATGCAATCTCATCTCAGCACATCTGCAGGAGTTAATCTCTCTTCTTGGGATGATCTGCCTTCAGATCTTCTTAGAGCTGCCTCTTCATTGTTCGATTGTTTACACCAAAGTTACCTTCTCAGAGTCCCAGACTCATCCCATACTCTCTTCCACATCCCCTTTATTTATTTCCTTCATGGTACCTGAGTACCTGGCTTTACTGTCCATCTTCTTCCACTACAGTAAGTTGTTTCCTACTGATCACTCAGTTTAGATGTGTCTCTGACACTTAGAAAATTCTCAGATGATATTTTATCAATAGAACTTCCGCCTTCACAAAATGGAGAGAAATGAGCATGGCTTTTAGGGTTAGATAGTCTACCCGGAGCTTGACCTTAACTTACTGTGACCTGAGTGAGTGACAGAACCTCTAAGGCTAAGATTCCTCGTCTAATATAAGAATAATAGCATTTACTCAATATGGTCATTCTGAGGTTTAATGAAATAAAATGTGTGTTTCACTAGCAGGTAGTAATTATCCAAAAAAGTTAGCCAGAGAAACTATTTTTGTTGTTCTTAGTAGTATTTACAACACTAGGTTCAATATGGACTTTACTCTTTGTTTTATAAATTCATTTGACTAACACATAAGAGAGTATCTACTAATTTATCAAACATTATTTGGGGACCAAGATGTATGAAGATAAAGGATCTCACAGTCTTCTAAGTAAGACATGGGTAATATGAGTCATATATAAATATTCTACTAATACACACTCTATGATACACATTTGTGCATATATTATATATCTAGCCATATATAGACTATTTAATAGATTACACATACAAAATGTAACTGTAATACTAAATGGCAAGTCCTGTATAAGCACAATAGTAGCACAAGGCGAAAGTGATGTATTTCACTTAATGTCTTCCGGTAGCATAACAAGTGTACTTTTGTCATTGTTTTAGTCATCTCCCTTTATTTAAGGAATGTATTTAGAATCTGAGCTTGTCAAAAAGATTCTGTAAAAGTGACATCAGCGTCATGGCGGAGCGAGCTTTCCCGTAAACTCTTCCCCTGATAAGATACAACAAAAGGAACAGTCACAGACCAACAACGGAATGCTAGACAGTGAAAAGCAGGATCGGAAAGATCCACACTGCTGCACATCTGAGAGTGGAACATGCTGGGCCCCTGGAGGAAGTGGGGAGAGGTAAGGAGAACTTTTCTGCCTCCCCATCAGACCAGCGATCCTGGTCTGCTCGGCTCCCAGAGAGGGGGGAGGGGCGGCCCTCTGCAGGGAAACCATAGCCCTTTGGGCTCTCTCAGCCAGTGGCAAACTCCCACACAGAGGACTCAGAATTGCTACAGGGTACCATCAATATCTGAGCACCCCAGAGAGTGGATAACGAGGGGCGAATGAGAAGCCCCCCACGCCAGGGGCCCAGCGGGCAAAAGAGAGAGCACCCCCCTTCCCGCAAACCGGACCCTGCAGCTCAGCCGACCAAACCAGACCAAGTGACCTGTGGATCGAGGATGGCAGTGAACAGCTGGGGCAGAGCACAGGGGCCTCAGATTACACAGCCCTTTACCCCCACACAGTGGCGGCAGGTGGAAATTACAACCAGAGATTTCCAGGATGAGGAAAAACAAAGCCAACGCAGGAACCGCAATGCAAAGATACATGAAATCCCCAGACCAGAAGGAAAATGACAAGCACCCAGAAACCAATCCTGAAGACAGAGAAATCCATAACCTAAATGACAGAGATTTCAAAATAGCTATCATAAAAACACTCAACAAAATACGAGACAACACAGACAAACAATTCAATGAGATTAGGAGTTTCTTCACAAAAGAGATTGAAATCATAAAGAAAAACCAATCAGTGCTGATGGAGATGAAGAACACAATGGAGGAGATAAAGGAGAATCTGGAGTCTTTAAAGAACAGAGCTGACAATATGGAGGAAAGAATTAGCATTTTAGAGGATAGCAATACAGATATGCTCCAGATAGAAGAGGAGAGAGAACTAAGACTAAAAAGAAATGAAGAAAGTCTCCGAGAAATATCTGACTCTATTAGGAAATGTAACATAAGAATTATAGGTATTCCTGAGGGAGAAGAGAGGGAAAGAGGAACAGAGAGCCTATTCAAGGAAATAATAGCTGAGAATTTCCCAAATCTGGGGAAGGAGCAGGAAATACCAGTAAGCGAAGCCAACAGGTCACCTAAACATGTCAACAGGCAAAGGCCCACACTATAACACCTAGTGGTAAGGCTAGCCAGAGTCAATGACAAAGAAACAATATTAAGGGCAGCTAGAGAAAAACAAAAAATAATGTACAAAGGAACTCCCATCAGGGTCTCAGCGGATTTCTCAACAGAAATTTTACAGGCTAGGAGAGACTGGAATGATATAGTCAAAATACTGAAAGACAAAAACTTTCAGCCAAGAATACTCTATCCAGCAAAAATATCCTTCAAATATGATGAAGAAATAGTAACTCTCCCAGATAAACATAAACAAAACCTAAGGTAGTTCATGGCCATGAGACCCCCACTACAAGAAATACTCAAGAAGGCCCTCCGGCCTGAAAAAAAGAAGAGAAAGGGAATACAAAGCTTGGAGCAAGGAGAAAAATAGGTAGATAAACTCAGAAAAATAGTAGATCTTTACCAGAATAGGTTAGCAATCACTTAAATAACAAAATCAATGATCAAAGGAAGTTATTCACCAAAAATAAATTTAACCTCATCACTGAAAATACATAGCCACAACACAAGATAGAATAAGGTATAACAGAACGACTTAGAAGGGGAAGAGGAAAGTGATTGAATTGACTTAGTATAAGGAAATAGAAGGCCATCAGATAATGGACTATCTCATACACAAGATTTTTTACACAAACCTCAAGGTAACCACTAAACAAATAATCAAAACAAAATCACATATGATAATCAAAGAGAAAACTAGAAGAGACATGAGACAGAACAACCAAACTGAATTGGCAGTCCAAAACAAATGGGACAAGAAACAAAGGAAATGCAAAAGAACCAGAAAATAAGTGACAAAACAGTAACATTAAGCTCTCATATATCAATAATTACCATAATGGAAAGGATTGAACTCTCCAATCAAAAGATACAGAGTGGCAGGATGGATTAAAAAGCAGGACCCAACAATATGCTGCCTCCAGGAAACACATCTCAGCTCTAAAGACAAGCACAGGCTCAGAGTGAAAGAATGGAAGACAATACTCCAAGCTAATGGCAAACAAAAGAAAGCAGGTGTTGCCATACTCATATGAGACAAAGTAGACTTCAAGATAAAACAGGTGAAGAAAGACAAACAGGGAAATATATAATGATAAAAGGGACACCCCACCAAGAAGACAAGAAGACACTTTTAAATATATATGCACCCAACATAGGAGCACCAATGTACATAAAGCAACTATTAACAAACCTAAAAGGAGACATTAATAACAACACAATAATAGTAGGGGATCTTAATACCCCACTTACATCAATGGATAGATCATCCAGACAAAAAGTCAATAAAGAAATAGTAGAATTAAATGAAAAACTGGACAAGATGGACCTAGTAGACATACAGAGCACTCCATCCAAGAACAGCTGACTACACATTCTTCTCAAGCGCACATCGAACATTCTCAAGGATAGACCATATGTTGGGAAACAAAGCAAGCCTCAACTAATTTAAGAAGATTGAAATAATAACAAGCATCTTTTCAGACCATAATGCTATGAAACTGGAAATGAACCATGAAAAAAAAACTGGGAAAGTGACAAAAATGTGGAGATTAAACAACATGCTACTGAACAACTAATGGATCATTGATGAAATTAAAGGAGAAATCAAAAACGATCTGGAAACAAACGAAAATGAACATATGCCATACCAAACCATATGGGATGCAGCAAAAGCAGTCCTGAGAGGGAAACTCATAGCGATACAAGCCCACCTTAACAAACAAGAAAAAGCCCAAATAAGCAACCTTAAATTACACCAAACAGAACTAGAAAAAGAAGCCCAAAGTCAGCAGAATGAGAGAAATAATAAAAATCAGAGCAGAAATAAAGGAAATTGAGACCAAAAAACAGTAGAAAGGATTAATGAAACAAAGAGTTGGTTCTTTGAGAAGATAAACAAAATCGACAAACCCTTAGCCAGGCTTACTGAGAAAAAAGGAGAAAAGGCTCAAGTAAATAAAATTAGAAATGAAAGAGGAGAAATTACAACGGATACCACGGAAATACAGAGGATTATAAGAGAATACTATGAGAAATTATATGCCAACAAATTGGAAAATCTAGAAGAAATGGATAAATTCTTAGACTTATACAATCTCCCAAAACTGAACCAAGAAGAAATGGAGAATCTGAATAGACCAATCACAAGTAAAGAGATTGAAATAGTAATCAAAAACCTCCCAAAAAATAAAAGTCCAGGACCAGATGGCTTCTCCGGTGAAGTTTACCAAACATTCAAGGAAAATTTAATACCCATCCTTCTCAAACTATTCCAAAAAATAGAGGAAGGTGGAACACTTCCTAAATCATTCTATGAGGCCAACATCACCCTGATACCAAAGCCAGACAAAGACAATACAAAGAAAGAAAATTACAGGCCAATATCACTGATGAACATAGATGCAAAAATCCTCAACAAAATATTGGCAAACCGAATACAGCAATACATTAAAAAGATCATGCACCATGATCAAGTGGGATTTATACCAGGGACGCAGGGATGGTTCAACATCCACAAATCAATCAACGTGATACATCACATCAACAAAACAAAGAATAAAAACCACATGGTCATCTAATAGACGCAGAGAAGGCATTTGACAAGACACAACATCCATTTGTGATAAAAACTCTCAACAAAATGGGAATAGAAGGAAAGTACCTCAACATAATAAAGGCTATTTATGACAAACCCACAGCCAACATCATGCTCAACGGGGAAAGACTGAAAGTCATTCCTCGGAGAACAAGAACGAGGCAGGGCTGCCAACTCTCACCACTCCTGTTCAACATAGTACTGGAGGTTTTGGCCAGAGCAATTAGGCAAGAAAAAGGAATTCAAACAGGTAATGAAGAAGTGAAATTCTTCACTATTTGCAGATGACATGATTTTATATATAGAAAACCCTAAAGAATCCATTGGAAAACTATTAGAAATAATCAACAACTACAGCAAAGTTGCAGGGTACAAAAATCAATCTACAAAAATCAGTTGCATTTCTGTATGCTAATAATGAACCAACAGAAAGAGAGCTCAAAAAGATAATACCATTTACAATTGCATCAAAAAGAATAAAATACTTAGGAATAAATCTTACCAAGGAGGTGAATGACCTATACAATGAGAACTACAAGACATTATTGAAAGAAATCGATGATGACATAAAGAAACGGAAAGATACCTCATGCATGTGGATTAGAAGAATAAACATAATTAAAATACCTGTATTACCTAAAGCAATCTACAGATTCAATGCAATCCCAATCAGAATCCCAATGACATTCTTCACAGAAATAGAAAAAAGAATACTAAAATTTATATGGGGCAACAAAAGACCCCGAATAGCTAAAGAAATCCTAAGAAAAAAGAACAAAGCAGGAGGCATCACAATCCCTGACTTCAAAACATACTACAGAGCAATAGTAATCAAAACAGCATGGTGCTGGTACAAAAACAGACACACAGATCAATGGAACAGAATTGAAAGCCCAGAAATAAAACCACACATATATGGACAGCTAATTTTTGACAAAGGAGCTAAGAACATACAATGGAGAAAGGAAAGTCTCTTCAATAAAAGGTGTTGGGAAAACTGGACAGCCACATGCAAAAGAATGAAAGTGGACCATCTGCTATCACCATTCAAAAAATTAACTCAAAATGGATCAACGACCTGAAGGTGAGACCCGAAACTATAAAACTCATAGAAGAAAATATAGGCAACACACTATTTGACATTGGTCCTAAAGGAATCTTTTCGGATGACACGCCTACCCAGACTAGGGAAACTAAGGAAAAAATAAACAAGCGGGACTTTATCAGATTAAAGAGCTTCTACAAGACAAACGAAACCAGAATCAAGATGAACAGACAACCCACCAGCTGGGAGAGAATATTTGCAAAACATACATCTGACAAGGGGTTGATCTCCATAATATATAAAGAACTCACACAACTGAACAACAAAAAGGCAAACAACACGATCAAAGAACAGGCAGAGGAAATGAACAGACACATCTCCAAAGAAGATATACATATGGTCAATAGGCACATGAAAAGATGTTCAACATCATTAATCATCAGGGAAATGCAAATCAAAACAACCCTAAGATATCACCTCACGCCCGTTAGAATGGCTATAATCACCAAGACAAAAAACAACAAATGTTGGAGAGGATGTGGAGAAACAGGAACCCTCATACACAGCTGGTCGGAATGCAAACTGGTGCAGCCTCTATGGAAAACGGTATGCATATTCTTCAAAGAATTAAAAATAGAGATGCCCTATGACCCAGCCATCCCATTACTGGGAATCTATTCAACAAACCTGAAATCAACAATTCAAAGAGGCTTATGCACCCCTATGTTCATTGCAGCATTATTCACCATAGCCAAGAAGTGGAAGCAACCTAAGTGTCCCTCGACTGATGATTGGATCAAGAAGATGTGGTATACTACTCAGCCGTAAAAAAAGACAAAATTGTCCCATTTGCAACAACATGGATGGGCCTGGAGAGTATTATGTTAAGTGAAGTAAGCCAGAAGGAGAAAGACAAACACCGTATGATCTCACTCATATGTGGAATATAAACCAACACATGGACAGAGAAAACTGTATTGTGGTTACCAGGGGCTATGGGGGTGGGGGATGGGCACAAGGGGTGAAGGACAAACAAAAATGTACAACTCATTTCACAGTGTTAAAAACCATTTAAAAAAAAAGATTCTGGAAAGCATACATGGCAAACCAAAACCTGTATAAGCCCTTCCTTCTGCATCCTCAGAAAGAAACCCGATTATATAAAATTACAAAGATGTGGCTAAATTAGTCAGATGTCTACTGTAGTAATCAATTTATTAATTTTGATGTACATACTAATTTAAAATAACACCTCATGAAAAATAATATATTTATTATTTAGAGATACCTTTTTTTTTACTCTTCCATTTCACAAAGTAAGTTTATTCAAACTTGTCACAGGTATTCTTCGAAATCAGTAACACTGTAATCATCAGAGCCACTTTCTTCCAGAGCATATTATCTTCTAAGTTGTTGGATCTGAAGCAATTGTTAAAAGCATGTAAGATGCCATCACTGGAAAATTTATGCCAAGTTGCAAGTACTATTTCCATAACATATAAGTAGCTTGTTTTTATTTTCCTTTTTTCTTTGTACTATATTTTCTTGAAATTCATAATATAACTCTTTCTAAATAGTTTTTTAGAGTGTTCTTTAAATGCATATGTACAACTGTATCCAATATTTGAGACCATAATCCCAGGAATAATTACTAAGTCTATGTTAAGATTCTTTGCATTTTTAAAAACTGATTTCATCAGTGACCTCTCTAAGCTTCCAAAATTAGCATCAGTTGACATCATTTCAGGTAAATATGTCTCTCTCAGACACTAGTGTGTCATCAAAATAATTAAGGAACGCTGTAATAAAAATGGCTAATATTCATTGGGTGCTCACTAAATGCTAGACACTGTTCCATAGCCTTACATGCACTAACTCATCTAGTTCTCTCAGTGACCACATGGGGTGCTATTTTTCTCTTTATTTTTATGGATGAGAAAACTGAAGAATGGAGAGGTAAAGTAACTCACTAAGCTCGCACTGCTGGTCCAGACTGCAGCCAGATTCGGCAGGAGCAGCCAAGCTCTGAGTCTTACTCTGAACTACCATCCAACACATCCCCCTGGGTCATGAGGGCACAACACGAAATAGTGTAGAAGGATGCAAACCAAATTACCTGATGGATAACTTAGGGAGGAAACACATTCATCCCCTTATCTTCAAGTGTATATTGTAACTGATCTCACTGATGTAAAACTTCTTCCAGGTCTGTCCATAGGCACATCTGTAAACTTGGACCGTCTACCCTGGTGGCTCTACTGTCCCTCGCAGGCCCCCAGTTCTCTAGGTGTCTACCTTCCTTTGCACATCAGGTCCATACTTCTCTCTGAGAAGGGTTTCCTTCTTGACAGTTCTGCAACGGACTGAACGTTTGTGTCCCGCCAAAATTCATATGTTGAATCCTAACTTCCAATGTGCTGGTGTTAGAAAGTGATTAGGCCATGACAGTGGAGCCCTTGTGAATGGGACTAGTGCCCTTCTAGAAAGAGGCCAGAGATACTAGCTTGCTCTCTTTCAGCCACGTGAAGACACAGCAAGAAGATGTTCATCTGCAACATGGAAGTGGGCTCTCACCAGGACCAGACCACGCTGGCACCCTGATGTCCGACTTCCAGCCTGCAGAACTGTGAGAAATAAATGTCTGTTGTTTATAGGCCACCCAGTCTGTGGTATTGTGTCATAGCAGCCCAAACAGACTAGGACGAGTCCCTAGTTCAAATTCTAAATGATGGGAAATAAATGCCCAGTTCTTGTGTCCTTTGCATACTGCTGGTGTTGGAAGCTGGACAGCCTTGAAGGGGCTTCCTTTCTGGTGAGAACCTCAGGGTGACAGTCGAGTCCCCTAGCTAGAAGGGAGACGGGTGGAGCAGTTTCCTTTGGAGGAGGAAGTGGGGGAGCAGGCACCAGCTGTCACACCCAGTACCTTGCCCACTTGCCAGAACCAAGTAAAGCGAGGAAAAGTCCATGCGAAAGTAGTCACACTGCCAAGATGAGGTGTTACAAAAATCTCAAAAGCCAAAAGTGCTTTCAAGGTTTTCTTTGTGCCATTTTAAGGATTGCTCTGAACGACAGATAGCACTCTGCAGGGCATGCTGGTGAATTGCTCTCTTTTTGCTTGTATACATAGTTCTCAAACCGTTGTCTGTGGACTACTTTTGGACTGCGTGTGTCCGAATACATAGACAGCTCCTTAAAAATTCAGATCCTGGGAATTTACCATGAGCAATTTTGCTTCAGCAAGTATAGACTTGGGCCTAAGAGTCTAGATTTTTAAAACCTCCTCTGGGGTAATTCTGACAAGCAATCAGGTTTAGAACCACTGATATGGTGCCAGATATAAGTATACATTATTTCTGTTCAGAACAATGAGTCTAATTCCATTCTCTTTTTCTTCTTGTTCTCTCAACTGCACTGCACTCTCTTTATTGGTAGAACTTGCTTCATACAACAGAGAACCTAACACAGTTGCTCAGCCTACTTCTCATGCTCAACTTTAGCTTTGCGGAACAAAAGCCTCGAGAGGGCTGTATTCAAAACACTCGGGAGAAACGCAAAAACCTAGTCTACGCGCTGGCTTCGCAGAAGACAGGGGGCTCGGCGCACCTTAAACCTCACCTTAAACTTTTTTGATCTTTCATCTTGTTTCAACCTCAAACTAACTCACATGAACTCAGGATTGCATCTCACAATCCATGCTTCTAATTCTAAAACTTAACCAAAAGGAATGAAACACTGGGTTTTCAGATAAAAAAAAAAAAACAGCTTATGACAGGAAGGTGGCCCGGGAAGGTTAGCAAAACTTTAAAGGAACCACCACAGCATTGCTTAAATAAATAAATAGCATTGGCTTTTATGAAAAGAGAGAAAAAGAAATGTTTAACACTTAACAGCTTTTCTCCACCGCAAGGAGAACTCCTACAAGTGATATATGACAACCCTTCTGGAACTCTTTAAACCTCTCCAGCCTCAGTTTAAACTTGAAATATTTCTTTTCCAGTGTATACACGTTGACTTTTGAACCCTTGGGCCCAGCTGACTAATCTGAGCTTCAGAGAATGAAGCAGAAAAGGGGAACCTGAGACTGCCAGGCCTTCAGTGGGGGAGGATTATGGAGGAACCGAGAGGGTTCTGATGGCTACACAGAGTCAAGGGGAGGGATGTTCCAAAGTTTCCTAAGAAGGGAAACCTTGCACTGAAGTGGGAATTCGATTTTGCATGATGGCAATGTCTGTGCTGGTTTCACCAATTCTGGTGTCCCTGAGGGATGAACTGGTGTGACACCACAGGACAGAAGTTTCAGTCACTTTCAGGACTTAAGGAAGGTGAAACCTTTCAGCCTAGGCCCCTGTGAGCCAGTCAAGGGTCAAGTCTAGAAAGGCTCGGAGCCTGAATCCATCCAATGTGGTTGCGTTCTGTTCCAGCCAAGCTCCTCTGGACCCCAGCTGGGAAAAGGGGACCTCAGATCTAGTCAGATCTAGTCATCGCAGCTTCCATAGGTCGCCATGAGGCACGTAATAGCCCAGGCGCCGTCACTGGACCTCATAGTCGCCCTCCTTCTTTCGCTGGCAGACAGTGACTTGTGAGGTGAGGAGAGTGCATCAGAATGGTCCAGTCAGTTGCCCAGTATGGGAGACTCCAGGGGAAGGAGATGCCAAAGTCACAGAGACCCGATGCCTCCTGTGTCTCCTTCTTCCTTTTGTCCATTTAATTTTCACCCTCAGTCCTTCTTTTCCTTCCCTTTTCCCTCTTTTGGCTCTCTCTCCCTCTCTTTCCCCTACATGTTCTAGCTTAATTGAGGTATTAATGACATACTGTAAACTGCATACATTTAAAGTGAACAATTTGATACATTTTGATTATAACTTATTCAACCAACACCACAATCAAGAAAAGGAATGCCCACCCTCCCCAAATTTCCTCATGCTCATTTTAATTCCTCCTTCCCTGCCATTTGCAAACATATTCTGAGTCCCAGGCAACCAGTGATCCAGTATATGTCCCTATAGATTTTCCTGTATTTTCCAAGAACTTTTATAAATGGGATCATATACTATGTACTCATTTTTTACTGGCTTCTTTCACTCAGAATAATTATTCTGAGATTTATGCTTGTCATTGCATGTACTATGAATTCATTCCTATCCCCAACCCTTCCATGGCAGCACTGTGCACACGCCCGAGCGCTTCCCAGGTTGGCGTGAGAGCCCATAGTACTGCTGCATCCCCAAAAGTAGGAATGCGCCTGGTGCAACTCTGGGAGGGGTTGGCGGCAGCCCTGGACCCGCACATGAATGCTTTCCTGGATGGTTGGAAAGACCCCCGTGCCACTGGAGTCCCAATGATCGGCCAATGCTCAGACCCGTGAAGAAGCCCCACCCACCAAGCACAGAGGCTGGCGTGAGCATGAGAAAAGGCAGCAGCAGATACGCACACATGCAAATGCTCTCCCAGATGCACACACACCCATAGTAGTGCTGCAGTCACACAACTGGGTACTTGCCTCCGTGTGGTGGCAGCTCTGAGCCCAGTGTGACTGCTTTCCCAGCGGGTGGGAACACCCACTGTACCCACACAACTTCCAGCATATGGGGGGGATCAGAAACACAGCTCTTGCTTCCCCCACAGCAGTAGCAGGTGGAATCTGCGACCTGATACTACCACAAATACACAGGCAAAAGATAAGTTCATCAAACACCATAGGAAACTACAGTAACAATTCAGAGCAGAAGGAAATGACAAATCTCCAGAAACCAACTTTGAAGTCACAGAAATTTACAATCTAAATGACAGAGAATTCAAAATAACTGTCATAAAGAAACTCACCAAGTTACAAGAATGTTCAGACAGTTCAATGAACTCAGGAATAAAATTAATGAGGAAAAGGAATACTTCATCAAAGAGACTGAAACTATTAAAAAAAAACAAGCAGAAATTCTGGATATGAAGAACATAATTAATGAGATAAAAAAGAATCTAGAATCTTTAAAAAATAGAGCTGATATTATGGATGAAAGAATTAGTGATTTAGAGGATAGAAATATAGAAATGCTTCCAGTGGACGAGGAGAGAGAACTCAGATTTTTAAAAAATGAAGGAATTCTTGGAGAAATATATGACTCAATTATAAAAGCAACCTAAGAATTATAGGTGTTCCAGAGGGAGAAAAGAGGGAGAAAGGAGCAGACAGCTTGTTCAAAGAAATAAGATCTGAGAACTTCCCAAACCTGGGCAAGAACCGGAGTTATAAATACATGAAGCCAACAGAACGCCTAATTACATCAATGCTAAAAGAACTTCTCCAAGGCATATAATAGTAAAAATGGCAAAAGCCAATGACAAAGAAAAAATATTAAGGGCAGCAAGACAGAAGAAAATAACCTAGAAAGGAACCCCTATCAGGCTTTCAGCATATTTCTTGACAGAAACTTTACAGGCAAGGAAAGAATGGAATGATATATTAAAAATACTGAAAGAAACTTTCAGCCAAGAATACTCTATCCAGTGAAACGATCCTTATGATACAATGGAGAAATAAAAGTTTTCCCAGATAAACAAAGGCTGAGGGAGTTCATCGCCACTAGATCTCCCATACAAGCAATGATCAAGAACGCCCTCAACCTGAAACAAAAAGAAGGCAAATGTCTACAAATCTTTGAGCAAAGAGATAAATAGACAGACAAAATCAAAAAGCTACAGCTCTGTTTCACAACAGGGTAGCAAATACTTAATTATAACTTAAAAGAAGAAGGGAAGGAAAGCATCAAAAGTAACTATAAACACTTCAACTTAGTCACAAATGCACAACACAAAAATGAATAACTTGTGACAACAATAACTCAGAAGGAGAAGAGGAAAAGGATGGAACCTGCTTAGATTAATGGAGATAAGAGGCTATCAGAAGATGGACTATCTCATCTATGAGATCTTCATACAAACCTCACAGTAACCAGCAAACAAAAAATCAGAGCAGAGCCATATATCATAAAAAAAGAGAAACGTCCACAGAAAAACCCCAAAATGAAATGGTAGTCAGAAACACAAAGGAAGAGGAATAATGGAAATATAGATTAGGTGGGATTAAGCACTCATGTATCAATAATCACTCTAAATGTAAATCGATTGAATTCTCCAAGGAACAGACACAGAGTGGTGGGGTGGATTAGAAAACAAGACCCAACAATATGCTGCCTCCAGGAAACACATCTCAGCTCTAAAAACAAACAGGCTCAGAATGAAGGGATGAGAGACAATACTCCAAGCAAATGGCAAATAAAAGAAAGTAGGTGTTGCCATACTTATATCAGACAAAGCAGACTTCAAGATAAAAAAGACTATGAGAGACAAAGAGTGGCAATATATAATGATAAAGGGGACTTTCCACCAAGAGGACATAATACTTATAAAGATATATGCACCTAACACAGTAGCACAAAGGAATATAAAGCAACTATTAATAGACCTAAAGGGAAAAATTAACAGCAACACAATAATAGCAGGGGACCTGACCACCCCACTTACATCCATGGATAGATCATGCAGAGAAAGGCAACAAGTAAATAGTGGAATTACATGAAACATATGATCAGATGAACTTAATCGATATATGTAGAGCATACCCTCCCCAAACAGCAGAATATACATTCTTCTTAAGTGCACATGGAACATTCTCAAAGATAGACCATATGTTGTAAAACAAGGCAAGCCTGAATAAATTTAAGATTGAAATCATATCACACTTCTTTTCTGACCACAATGCTATGACACTAGAAATCGACTACAAGAAAAGGGATGGGGTAGTCACAAATATGTGGAGACTAAAGAACACACGACTGAAGAACCATTGGATCAATGAACAAATCAAAGGAGAAATCAAAAAATACCTGAAGACAAATGACAATGAAAAGACAACAAAACAACTCTTATGGGATGCAGTTCTAAGAAGGAAATTCATAGCAATACAAACGCAACTCAACAAACAAGAAAAATACCAAATAAGTAACCTTAAACTACACCTAATAGAACCAGAAAATGAAGAACAAATGAAGCCCAAAGTCAGCAGAATGAGGGAAATAATAAAAATTAGAGCAGAAATAAATGAAATAGAGACTAAAAAAACAGTAGAAAGGATCAATGAAACAAAGAGCTGGTTCTTTGAGAAGACTGAAACAAAACTGACAGACCCTTAGCCAGACTCACTAAGAAAAAAAGAGAGAAGGCTCAAAGACATAAAATTAGAAATGAAAGAGGAGAAATTACAACAGACATCACAGAAATCAAAAGGACAATCAGAGAATACACTGAACAACTTACATGCCACCAAATAGGATAACCTAAAAGAAATAGATAAATTCTTAGATTCCTACAACCTCCCAAAGCTGAATCAAGAAGAAATAGAGTAAATGAACAGACCAATCACAAGTAAAGAGATCAAAATGCTCATCAAAAACCTCCCAAAAAACAAAAGTCCAGGACCAGATGGCTTCTCTGGAGAATTCTACCAAATATTCAAACAAGATTTAATACCCATGCTTCTCAAACTATTCTAAACAGTTGAAGAAGATGGAACACTTCCTAATTCATTCTATGAGGCTAACATCACCCTGACAGCAAAAGCAGATAAGGACAGCACAAAGAAGGAATATTACAGGCCAATATCACTGATGAACACAGAGGCAAAAATCCTCAACTAAATATCAGCAAATCGAACACAGCAATATATTAAAAGGATCATATACCATGATCAAGTGGAATTTATACCAGGGATGCCGGGATGGTTAAACATCCACAAATCAATCAATGTGATGCACCACATTTACAAAATGAGGAATAAAAGTCACATGATCCTCTCCACAGATGCAGAGAAAGGATTTGACAAGATCCAACATCCATTTATGATAATAACTCTCAATAAAATGGGTATAGAAGGAAAGTACCTCAACACAATAAAGGCCATATATCACAAACCCACAGCCAACATCATACTTAATGGTGAAAAACTTAAAGCCACTCCTCTGAGAACAGGAAGAAGACAAATGTGCCCATTATCGCCACTCCCATTCAACATAGCACTGGATGTTTTGGCCAGAGCAATTAGGCCGGAAAAAGAAATAAAAGGAATCCAAATTGGAAAGGAAGAAATGAAACTCTTGCTGTTTGCAGATGACATGATTGTAAATATAGAAAACCCTAAAGAATCCATCAGAAAACTATTAGAAATAATCAACAACGACAGCAAAGTTGCAGCGTACAAAATCAACTTACCAAATCAGTTGCAATTCTATACTCTAATAATGAACTAACAGAAAGAGAACTCAAGAATACAATCCCATTTACAATTGCAACAAAAAGAAAAAAGTGTCTAGGGATAAATTTAACCAAAGAGGTTAAAGACCTATACAATGAAAACTAGAAGACATTATTGAAAGAAATCAATGATGACCTGAAGTAATGGGAAGATATTCCATGCACATGGATTGGAAGAATAAACACAGTTAAAATGTCCATATTACCTAAAGTAATCTACAGATTCAATGCAATCCCAATCAGAATCCCAATGACCTTCTTCATAGAAATAGAACACAGAATCCTAAAATATATATGGAATAACAAAAGACCTCGAACAGCCAAAGCCATCCTGAGAAGAAAGAACAAAGCTGGAGGCATCACAATCCTAACTTGAAAATATATTACATAGCTATAGTAATCAAAATGGCATGGTACTGGCACACAAGCAGACTCATAGATCAATGGAACAGAACTGAAAGCCCAGAAAGAAACCCACACATCTGTGGTCAGTTAATCTCTGACGAAGGAGCCAAGATCATACAATGAAGAAAGGAAAGTCTCTTCAATAAATGCTTTTGGGAAAACTGGACAGCCACATGCAAAAGAATGAAAGTAGATCGTTATCTTCCACCATACACAAAAATTAACTCGAAATGGATAAAAGACTTGAATCTAACACTTGAAACCATAAAACTCCTAGAAGAAAATATACGCAGTACAGTCTTTGACATCGATCTTAGCAGCATCTTTTCCAATACCATGTCTACTCAGGCAAGGGAAAGAAAAGAAAAAATATACAAATGGGACTACATGAGACTAAAAGGCTTCTGCAAGGCAAAGGAAATGATGAACAAAACGAAAAGACAGGGCCGGCCCCATGGCTTAGTGGTTAAGTGTGCGCACTCCGCTATTGGCGGCCCAGGTTCGGATCCCGGACGCGCATAGATGCACTGCTTGTCTGGCCATGCTAAGGCTGCGTCCCACATACAGTAACTAGAAGGATCTGCAATTATGACATACACCCATCAACTAGGACTTTGGGGGAAAAAAAGGAGGAGGATTGGCAATAGATGTTAGCTCAGAGCCAGTCTTCCTCAGAAAAAAAGAGGAGGATTAGCACGGATGTTAGCTCAGGGCTGATCTTCCTCACGCAAAAAAAAAGGAAAAGAAAACCCACCAACTGGGAGAAAATATTTGCAAATCACATATCTGACAAGGGATTAATCTCCAAAATATATAAACAACTCATACAACCCAACAACAAACAAACAGACAATCCAATCTAAAAATGGGCAGAGGATATGAACAGACATTTTTCCAAAGAAGATATACAGAAGGCCAACAGACACATGAAAAGATGTATAACATCACTAATTATTAGGGATATTCAAATCAAAACTACAATGAGAGATCACCTTACACCTATCAGAATGGCTATAATTCCCAAGACAAAAAATAATAAATGTTGGAGAGGATAAGGAGAAAAGGGCACCCTCACACACTGCTGGTGGGAATGCAAACTGGTGCAGCCACCAGGGAAAACAGTATGGAGATTTCTCAAAAAATTAAAAATAGAAATACCATACTTTTCAGCTATCCCACTACTGGGTATTTATCGAAAGAAATTGAAATCAACAATTCAAAGAGATTTATGCACCCCTGTGTTCACTGAGGCATTATTCACAATAGGCAAGACATGGAAGCAACCCAAGTGCCCTGCTACAGATGAATGGATAAAGAAGATGTGGTATGTGTTATATACAATGGAATACTACTCAGCCAGAAACAAAAGACAAGATCGTCCTGTTTGCAACAACCTGGATGGACCTGGAGGGTCAGCTGTTAAATGAAATAAGCCAGACAAAGACAAATATGCATTATTTCACTCATATGTAGAAGATAAACATACACAGAGATAAAGAGAACAGATTAGTGGTTACCAGAGGGGATGGGGGCTGGGGGTTGAGTGAAAGAGTTAAAGGGGCACATATGCATGGTGATGGATAAAAGTTAGACTACTGTTGGTGAGCACCATGCAGTCTATACAGAAATTCACAAATAATAATGAACACTCGAAACTACACAATGTTAAAACCCTTTATAAGTTCAATAAAATAATTAAAAAAGAAAAAAATAATAATTCATTCTTTTTTATGGTTATATAGTATTCCACTGTGGGGAAATACCACACTTTCTGTATCCGTTCACCAGTAGACGGACATTTGGGTTGTTTTCCGTTTTTGTATACTATAAATAGGTTGTTATCAACATGTGTGTACAAGTCTGTGTATAGACATACGGGTTTATTTCCCTTGGATGGATTCCTAGGGGAGGAATTGCTGGGTAGACGTATGTAATTATTAAATACGCATTCAAGCTATTTTTCACCAGCACTCGATGAGAGTTTCAGTGACTTGACATCTTCAACAACACTTGCTATAGTCAGTCTTTTTAATTTTAGCCATTCTCAAGTGTGGTGGAATCTCATGATGACTGTCACTTTCATTTACCCAATGACTCATGTTGTGAAGGAGAAGGCGAGCCACACACAGACTGGGAGAAAACATCTGCAAAACATATCCCTAGAAAAGGACGTGTATTTATAATATATAAAGAGCTCTTACAACCCAATAGTAAGAAGACAAGCAACACGTCATGGCTTACCAGGAGACAGCAGATCAGGCCTGTGATGAGCACCAGGATTCCCGCCAAGCAGATGAGGATGAGGGCCCAGACGGGGTGGTCTGGGGAGACAAGTGCTGGGGTGAGCCACCTCCTGTCATCGCCCCAGGGCTCCTGCTGACCCCACTGTGCCTCAACCGTCCTTGACAAGGGTTGGCCAACTTTCCTCATCATCCAAGACCCTGTGCGCATGGTTCTCTTTGATGAGGCACAGCATCAAGATTCTCGCCACCTTCCGTGGGCTGGGGCTTCCTGCAGGTTTACCAGGCTTCTCAGTCAAGGTGTCATCTCTGTTGGGAGAATATTCTGGAAGTGAATCAAATGGAGAATGCATGTGAGTGTGGTTCACTCTTTTTAATAGAACTTTTTAGACACAGAAAAATAAAGGGAACAGTCTCATAAACATCCATCATCTAATTTAACCATGTATATTCCATCCAATTAAAACAACATTTTATCAATGTATAAATTATTAACACTTGCCAACCTTGATTCATCCCATGTTTTCAATGAAATATTAAAGTCAAGTAGACATCATCATGTTTCACCCCATTTTAGTTTCCATCTCTAAAACGTGACCACACATTCCTACAAAATCCAAGGCCGTTATCACAGAACAAAAGTTTAATAAATTAAACCAAATTCATACCTCTGGGCACAGAGGACTGAATTTGAGCTGGACTTTCTTAGGACGGCTGGGGGGAGAATGGGTCATCACAGTTGGCAAGCCTATGGGATCTCTCTAAATTTGTAAATTCCCACTCAAAAGTGTTCTTCCCTGCCTAGAAACACATTCATCCCCTTCTACTTTATCTATTTGCTTAATATTCATTTTCTAGGATTAACCTACAATGTAATATCCTGCAGGAAGTCTTCTCTGATTTCTGCCTGCAAGTATGAGTTTGTTCACATCAATTAATTGATAAGTTTCAATTCTCTATTCTTGTTATTGCCAGCTACAACATAAACTCCCGGAGGGTAGGACACACAGCACCCAGTGGGCTTGGTGGGAGGGTGCATGTCCCCCTTCTTGTACCTCTATCCAGACAACCCCTTAGAGGTGTGCTGTCTGATATGGAGCAGCAACAAGTCTCTTTTTGAATTAAAATTAATTTTAGTTAAATAAAATAAAAATTCTGGTACCTCAGTAATATTAAAACTCAGTAACAATAAAGACCAGTCCCAATACCATCCTTCGAGCACTCAACAGCCACATGTGGCTATGCACTGTTCAGCACAGATATAGAACATTCCACCACTGCAGAAAGTTCTAGTGCATTGGTGCTCATCTAGAGCGGGACTTGGCAAACTATAGCCTGTGGATCAGAAACCACATGACGCCCAAACCTGTAAGTCTGCTTCACACACAGCTGGAGGCCCTCACTGACCATCTGGCCCAGTGGGTTTCAGTGCAGACATGAGGAAACAAAAGTCCAGAGAGGGGAGGTGACTAGTATGAGGTCACAGACTGTCTAGGAGAAGGTGAGGGCCTCCTACATTACACTGGTGTCCTTTTCTCTCTCTCAAGGGTGGGTAAAGACTGGGGGACTATGCCACCTCCTGCCAGCCTGAGAAAGTTCAATGCTCTCTCAGCGCCAAGCATCCAGAGTCCCCAGAAAGGCCTCACTTCCTTTCCCAATGAGCAGGGAGCCTTACCATCCCCAAAGACACTCTTCCTGTCCAGGGTCAAGTTCTGCAGCTGGGTACCATTCTGGCTCAGCTGCAGGAATTCCTCATAGATGGCAACTCTGTCCAGTCTCTGTGCCAAAGCGGCAAGGTACACAGGGAGTCCACTCCAGTGTGGTTACTGTGGGGGACAGACCTGGAAGGGCACAAATATGAACAAGGGTGTCTAGAATTCTACCCTGATTCTAGATTCCCTGCTTCTGGGTCCTGTTCAAGAGAACTTTCTGCAATAATGTCAACATTTGTCTGCACTACCAAATACACTCATTATTAGCCCCATGTTGTTATTGAGCACTTAAAACGTGGCTAGTGCGTGTGACTGAGGAACTGAATTTTTCATGTAATTTCATTTCAAGTAATTAATTTATAAATAAATAACCACAGGGAGAACATTTTTGAAACTTTGGAGTAAGGACTTCTGCAAATGCATACAAACAATGAGAACACTGGTAAAAATGGTCGAAATCAACTTTTCAGAAGTCTAGAAATTAATCAAAGGCTTGTAAGAATCTGAGGAGGGTTTAGTGAAGACACACGGTGGAATCTTGATAAAGGGAGCAAACTTCGTGGCACTATAACTTGCACTATTTCCATCCTGCTCTCACAACATCCTCCATAACTGTAAAAACCGTCAGTCTCAGAACCATGGTGGCTGAGACAACCCGCAGCACAGCAGCCATAATGGGTGTGGAGCTCTGAAAAGACCCCTCCCCACCCAACTGCAACTAGCTGACCTGCCTGGCAGCTCCCCGAAAACGCCCCATGTTCAGGGCTTTTCGTTACTTGACTCAGAGCTTGCCCAGGGAGGAAAGTCTGTCCCCAGGGCACTTGCTAAAAACAATCAGCGCTAATTGTTTTCTATTGTAGTTGCCTGAGGGAGTGACACTAGCTGAGGCAGGCAAGAGGTGAGCCAAAAACTTAGAAGAAAAATTGGGGGAATGAGATGTCCACAGGGGGCTTTGAAAAGCTCCAGTGTATTTGTGGGCATCTAGAAGGCCACAAGGGCTCAGGCCTGTGGCACGCCCAGGACAGACTTGAGAACGTCTGAATCTCTCACCTCTAGTTGGAGCGGTGGCTTAATATCTGAAAACTTGATTATGTAATACACCATATTAATAGAATAACGGCCAATACCACGTAATTTTGACCATATACATAGAAAAGAATTTCACAAAATACAACACCCTTCATGTCTAAAAAAGAAAACACTCAACAAATTAGGAATAGAAAAAAACTTTCTCAACCTATAAATAGCTACGATGAAAAACCCACAGCTAACACCATATGCAATGCGGAAAGACTGAAAATTTCCCCCTAAGACCAGGGACAAGACCATGATGTCTTCCCTCATCTGATATGTTAATCACAGGTACTAGAGTTTCTAATGAGGGCAATTAGGCAAGAAAAAGGAATAAAAGAAACCCAGATTGGAAGGGAAATGGTAAAACTATTTGTTTTGCAGAGGTGAAGATATTGTATATAGAAAAACCTAAAAAATACAGCCCCCCCACACACACAATATGTGAATCGTATCCCAACAGGTGTATAAAAAATTTAAATTGCCCCATGTGGTTAGTGGCTCCACTATTGGAGAGCACGGTTAGACTGCTGATATTTGTTGAAAGTCTCCAAAAGAGGAGGAGGAGGAGGATGCTGGAGGTTGGTGGCCCCAAATGTTAATGCTTTTCTCAACCCCCGAACACCTATGGAAGGAGATGGTAGGATTAGCTGACAGGGATGTGGGGGAGAATGGGCACCATGTCAGTGACTTCCAGATCAAGGATGTGTCACGGGAGCTCAGAGCCATCAGCCACCAGCTCAGCCAATGCTTCCAATATCCTCAACCTACATCAAGTCGGTGACCAGGCAGGAGTGGAATATGTCTCACAGCTGGCTGCCTCTGTAGAGCTTGGTGACCTAGAACAAACGCGAGGGAGAATGGGAGAGATGGAGGTCTCCTGGAGACGCAGGGGGCCACTGCAGCCAGTGACAGATCACAGACCTTGGGGCAAGGGAGACCTGACTTCAAATCCTGGCTCTGCCCCTAACTCATTGTGTGACCTTAGATACAATACTCCCCATTCTGAGCTTCAGTTTACCCATGTGAGAAATAGGGAAGGCAGCTAGGACATCACCTCTGGAAACTGAGAGAACCCAGACACGCAGGGAAAGTGAAGGACTGAAACAACCATGTTAACAGATGTAAGTCAGACGGAGGAATGAGGGTGCCTTCAGGGCAAGGAGAGATGGGACAGGGGAGACCCCACCTGGTCCTGGGTGACTCTCAGCAGGGCGGTATACTCCGAGGATGTGGGCTCCGGGTTGCTGAGGTTCCAGCTGATGCTGGGGAAATGCAGCTGGTGTTCTCTCTGCATGCATAAACTCCAGGGTGCAGAGCCTGGAGCCACCGAGAGGAAGAGCAGACACGTGGAGACTCTCAGCTCCCAGCACAGAGGCATGGTGGCCCACGGGGTCACGGCGGTGGGTGCAGACAGCGTCCACTCAGGTGGCTCCCCCATCCTTCTCAGGCCTGGGGAGAGAGGTACGTGGGGAATCTAGAGAGAGGTCCTGAAACCTCTGGAGGGGGGCCAGAACAGGAAGGAGGAAATGGGAGGACAGTGGGGAGACTGAGAGAGGGGTGGTCACAAAAGTGGTCATTAGGGGCAAATGCTCAGGGGAGGGTCTTACCTGAGGGAGAACAGTCTGCAACTCAAGGAGAAGAGGCCCAGGCTGTTCTTCTTGAACAAGGATCCAGCTGGGGAGGAAGGAGGAGGAGGAGGAGCAGGAGGGACAGGGGTTGGGGGAGGGGCTGGGTGGGATTTAACCCACCAGGAGCTGCTGGGACCAGGGTCTCACGAGGCTCTGCAGGACCCTCTCAGTGGAGTGGAACGTGGCTGAGCCGTTGCTCCTGTCTGATGAATACTGGAGGGTGGAGATGGGGAAGGTGACTGTGAGGGTCTTCAGGTTGTGCCCCAAAGCTGCAAGACGAGAGGGAGAGCGATGGCCATCACTGAGAGCTGGCCTGAGACCAGACCAGAGTCCTGCACTCATTATCATCTGTCGTCTTCTCTCCCAGGGGCACCACCACCCACCCGTGTGGTCACCCAAGTCAGAACCAGCACATCTGCTCAGCTCCTCCTCCCTCCCAGTAACACCCATTCACCTTGAACACTGGTCCTCACACACACTCCCTCTCCATCCCTGTCCCAGCTCAGGGGACTTAACTTCCTTCACCCGGACCAACACCCCAGCAGGCTCACTGGATGCTCTGTCTAAAGGATGTTCTACATTGACCACTAGAAGAATCTTTCTGAAATGAATACCTCACTAGGGCCACCACTGCTCTAGTACCACCCATGGCTCCCTATGGCCTTCAGTGTTTAGTTCAACCTTCTTGACCTGGCACTCAAGGCTCTACTCAATCTGGCTCCTGCTGACCTTTCAGTCTCACTTTATCCATGTACCGCGGGTTAAACTTCATGCTTCACGCAACCCAAATTCATTTCAATTATCCCCATACGGCATGTTGTTTCTGGTGCAAGCCTTTGCTCACGGAATCCTCTCTGCCAGAAAAACTCTTCATCCTCTACCTGCCTGGGTCTCTCCTGCTCATTCTTAAAGACTCTATTCAGGTGCAACTTTCTCTAGCAAGCTCTTCCTCTGCAAACTATGCCAGGTGCCTCTTCCCGAAACCTCCCACACAGTGTTATATTGGTGTGTTAATTTCACAAGGCTAGGGGCTCTCTGAGGGCTGGCCTCAGACTGAATCATTGGTATAATCTTTGTGATCAGCACCATTTCCTCAAAACCAGAATCTCACACTGTGGCTGCCCAGCTCCTGGATCACAACTGGCTGGTGGAGGTGTGGGGCTGGAGAGCTTCTCTTGGGAAGGAAAAGGGGCCCCCAGACACCTGTGGTGGCTTCTGGTGGCACAGGTGATGATCAAGTATGCAGGGACGTGGTGGCCGGCTCGGGAGCTGTGGCGAGGGCTGTCTCAGGGAGGGACAGAGTGGGAGGAGCCCCCAGGCTCACCCGGGCTCCAGCAGTGGCTGTCCCAGGACCACCATTCACAGGTGAAGCATAAATGAGAGTGAGGGGAGGGGTGACTGTGTGAGTAGAGGGATGAGCAAGCCTGTGGATGAGAGGAGCCCAAGAGAGTGAGATAGGTGAACAAGAGAGACTGAACTCGGAGGAGAGACAGATGGACGGGCAGAACACTGGACAGACGGATGGGACACCTGGAAAAGGAGGACCAAGGGCAAGGCTTTAGGAGAATTAAAGTGAAAACCACATGGGGTCAGAATGTGGTGGAGAATATGTCTGTCACTAAGGCTTTCTCACCCTGGGCTGGGACTCTCCACCAGAACACGGGAGAGAGAGAAGGGATGAGTTAGGGCCCTTCCAGGTCCTTCTCTCAACAAGGACAGCGGGTGCAGGAGAACCACTGCTCCCCAACCCCAAATGGGGATGGAACCCAGGAGATGAGGGCCAGGAATACTCACTGGTAGTAGTCAGGGCCACAGCTCCATAGGCGTCAGCTGTGGAGAGAAGGCGAGAGGAGCTGAGCAAGAGTTGGGGTGAACATAAAGGATTAAGGGAGAGGGAGGATGTAGGGAGCTTTGTGGGGAAAGCAGGGGGGAAAGCAGAGGGGAAGAGGGGAGGGGTGTTCAGGGGGGATGAAACGAGATGGAAGGTGGCTGGCCCCAGTCACCACCCCAGAAGACTGCACCCCGACCACAAGGAGACAGAGATGGATCACAGCTCACTTTAGAGCAATGGAGGCAACACAGAACTATGATAGGGACAGAGAGCACGGCTGTAGCCCAGCCCCTCAACACTGACGTAGAGGCTGTCCCCATCCAGGGTGAAGGAGCCCAGGTGGGTGACGCCCTGGCTCTCATGGCTCAGCTCCCAGTAGAGTTGCTCTCTGTCCAGCCCAGGACATGCGGGGGTAAGAGTGGAAGGTACAGATGATGTCCACCCCACTGGCTGCCCACCCTTCTCAAGCCTGAGGGAGGAAGAACACGGGGACGTGGAATACTGAGCAGGGGTCCTTCTGGGTGTGGAAAGCCAGAGAGTGGAGGGGGAGGAGCCTGAGGGAGAGGCTGAAGGGGCTGCTCTGATGCCTGGAGGGGCTCTCCTCGGTGTCTCCCGTCTGAGACAACCCCCTCACAAGTAAGGCCTGACTTCCTTTAGGATGTGGAGGGAGGCCTGTGAGTGGCTAAGTGGGGTGAACACACAGACCTGGGTGAGGGGGCGCCTGCAGGTCTGCACGGACAGCAGCGAGGAGCACAGTCACTGCCCTGTGCCATCTGACACATCCAGGCAAGAAAGTACCGTTACCTTCTCGCGGTTCTACACTCCAAGGTCTTTTCTTTCTATTTCTTTCCTACTCCACAGCCATCATCCAGGCCTAGGGAACAATCACCTTATTCGTAACCTTCTTCCCAACACCTCCTATCTGCCCCTTAAGTCTTCATTCTTAAGCCTCAAGTCCATTTTAACCCACATGCTTAGACCAAACGCCAATGACATCACCCATCTGCTCGCACCTCTCCAGTGTCTTCCCACTGGTCTTAGAACAGAGTCCAAAGTCACGCCTGACCTGGTCCAGCCTGTTCCCCTCGCTGGTCTGGCTCACACCCCTCCCCCTGTGTTGACTCGGCTCAGCCATCCCTCTTCTCAGTTCATGGACACACCAGGCTCTCTGCTTCAGGGGTGTCCTCATGCGGGTCCCTCTGCCTGAAACGCTCTCTTGAACAAACTCCCACACCCTCACTCCAGTCTAACCCTCCAACCACCTAAATCCAGTCCCAACTCTAGCTCTCAAGCTAAATATCAGTCCTTCTCAAGAGGGCTTCCCCGCCCCCTCCGGTTTAGTCCCCTTGTGCCAAACTCCCAAATCACTCTCATCATTAACTGTCTAAAATCCAAATTCCCTAACAGAATATAAATCCCATGGAGGTGGGACAAGGTCTGTTTGGTTCTCCAGGTCCCCACGCACCTGGCCCAGAGCCTGGCTCATCAGATGAGGAACCATCCTGGTTTGAACGCTTAATGTCCTGTGTCCTGGAAAACCCCTCTGTTCTGAATAAATGATGATGGTGGGTCACCATAAATTGTGCACTCAAAGAATATCTACTGCATGACAAGCACACATTCCCTCAAGAACGTCCCAGGAATGCTAGAATGAAAAAGGCACACAGACATACACACACAATTAGGAGAGGCCAACAATTATATATAAAATTACTTAACAAGATTGTCTTCAACGTGAATCACCAGACTGTTATTTCAGAAAGGATTCAAGAAGCAAAGTTAATTCCCTTTAGAATGTGAGGTGGAGAGGACAATCTTTTTGGAGACTAGTGCCCTACCCTTCTATCTAAAAGGTGTTGCTTAATATTCCTCCAAATGATTTGAAATCTCATAAACAACAATATGCTGAAAATAAATCCGGCTGCTGGTCAATTTAACTTTACATTTCTGTTACTAACATGAAGTTCAAATCATATTTTTCTCCAGGTGTCTGTAAGATTTTGAATCTTTGTGGAGCATTTATAGGTCTTTAGAAGTCAAATTGAATAGGCCTGAGGAATGTTGCTGAGCATCCCTGCTAATATTTAATGAGATGTCTTGTAATACTACATATACACGTAAAACATTTATATATTTATATTTATATATGAAATCCTGACTTTTGAGAATTCGGAATGCAGGTAAGTCTATATTTCTTTACTGTTACACATATTTACACTTATTTACATATATTTGTTTAATGTGTTCTTCTTTGCAAGTAACTGTATTTTCTGAATTATTTACACACAGAGCCTCACACACCTTACCATCTTTCCCTTGAATATAATCCATCAAACATAAATAATTTTTCTCATGATACCCTCACTCTCAGTGAGTCCTTGTGCTGACAACCTGAGCCCAGGAAAGCCCACTGGCAGGTCTTCTGCACAGCAGAGGCTGCTGGAACCTGTTGGTACCAGGTCCACAGGGTACTCACCTGGTCACACAGAAATCCACGGATCAGCGAGGACAGGTGGACCCTGAGCCTGGTTTCAACTCAAACTTGAGCCCCCCAGACACTTTTCTTTTCTAACGGAAAAAAAAAGCAAAGATTGCTTTTGAGGCCTTTTACAGGGAGTAATACAGGTGATGGAAGGAAAGCCCACCCCACTTACTTTTCTTTTTCGTATTTACTTATTTAACTGTAACTGTTGGCTGAGACTGGATTTTCCCGATTCCTGTCCAGCCACCTGCTCCCCAAGATGGGAGAAGCAGCTCCGTGCTGTGCGCACTTGACTCCCTCAACTCACTTTGCTGACTCCGGACCCTTTAAACAAGCTTGTCATTTATGGCCCCTGTAAGTGGCTCGCTGACTGGTAAACAATTCCCACACTTCATTCAGGGCTCGGGAGATTTTCAGGCCCTGGAGCAGGTCTCCCAACCTCCGCACCATTGACATCTGGGGCCGGATGATTCTCTGTCGGGCCGTCCTGGGACGGACGTCCTGGAGGACGCTGAGCAGCATCCCTGCCTCCCCCCCTAGATGCCAGGAGCGCCCCCATTAGTAACAACCCAAACACCGCCTCCAGACGCGGATAAGCCCCCTGGGGACAAAATCACACGGAGGACGGTGACGGGGACTCTGAGGAGGGGCCGGCGGCGCCCGGAGCCGGGAGGAACAGCAGCCTCGGGCGCCCTGACGAACAGCCCGGGGGAACCGGGGCTCCGGGGGGACGGGGGGACGCCGGGCCGTGACGGGGCTGCCCGCGGCCCAGGCCCCTCCCTGGACCGCGACCGGAGCCGGGACCGCCCGCTGCTCACCGCGCCTCGCCCCTTCGGCCGAAGGTCCACGGGAATCCCGTCCGCGCCGAGAAGACTGGACACACCGCGCAGACCTCCCGCTCCATCCACGGCGCCGCCCGCGCTTCCGCTTCCGGTCTCGGGCGGGCGTTCGGGGAGGACGGACGTTTGGGGGCTCCGGGTTGAGGCGGCGGGCGGGGCGGGGCCGCGCACCCCAGCCTCGGGGGAGGTCTCCAATGTCTAGAGTGAGTGCGAAGCTGGGACGCGGGCTGGGTCAGCACCAGGGACAGGGACGGAATCTAGGGGCGGGAACCAGTTCTAGGGGCGGGCTGTGGGCGGGCACAAGGGTGTGAGTGACACCAGGCCCGGGGGTGGGGGGGACAAGGGTGCGGGCGGGGCAATGAGCCGGGACCAGGCTGTGGGCGGAACCAGGCCAGGAGGTTGTCCGCGGAGACCAGTTCCAGGGGCGGGAAGAGGCGGGGGTGGGGCTGGAATAAGTCTGGCCGACTTCACAGTGGGAGGAAATCAGCTCCAGGGGCGGGGCTGGAGGCGATGCTTTCCGTGCACCCCTAGACTGTACAGGTAGCTGGATGTTGAATAGCTTTTCTTCATTCCTTTCCCTAAACCTGGAGTCATTCTATCATGGCCTTTTTTTTAATTCTTTCACTATTTTTTTGTAAAAAGTGATATCTATGACATCATTCATCAAGTAAATAACAAATGGAATGAAACCTATTTCCTTCTCCATCTTTATAATGCAACAATTGTGCTTTTATTTTTTCTGGCGCAAAGAATCATCGTAGTAAATTACTCTGGCCTTTTTTATGGGATATAATAAATATTTTTTAAAAGACACTTTTAGATTTTTTTCTTTTTAATTTATAGCCAGATGCATTCTAACAACAAACATAATTTGTAAACATGCTCTCTCCTCCAGCCCATTATTATTTCTGTAATATGTTATTTCATGAATTATCTTACTGGACAGAACATTTAGCAATGTAGAGACAACTTTGGTAATAAGTATATATGAATTGTTTGCTGTTTTGTTTGGTAAGACTGGAATATTGTACTTTAAATATGATGGGATTTTTTTTCATTATTTACCTATTCCATCATCATCCATGATCAGTCTTTTATCATCTCATTCCAGTCGTATTAGTCATATTCTGAATGTCTGAATATGCCACATGAAAACATTTTAAAAAAACTTTATTGAGGTATGACTGACATACAAAAAGCTGTACATATTTAATGTATACAACTTAATGTGTTCGGAGATAATATACACCCGTGAAACCATCACTACTCAAGTCCTTAACCTATTCATCACCCCCAAATGTTTCCTCCTGTCCTCTTTAATTTTTTTATTTAACTTCCTTTTTTAAAATACTTTTTTTCTTTTGAGGTAGGAATACTTAACATAAATCTACCCTCCTAGTAAATTTTTAAGTCTACAGTACAGTATTGTGAACTATCGGCCCATGTTGGATGGTAGGTCTCCAGAACTTATTAATCTTGCATAACTTTTGTTGCTCAAACATCTATTGCCAAGAGGCCCTCTTCATCTTTAACTGAAAAATCCCCCCATATTTTTAAAAGCTCAACTCAAACATAAGCTTTCCATGAAGAATTATCTGATTTATCCGAGTAACACTATCTACTCTTGTTGACTCTGCTAACCTCTAACTACCTTTATTTTGGCACTTTTCAAATTGCCCTGCTATTCTTTTTCACATGTACCTCACTATGATTTCTTGGAAAGCAGAGCCTTTATCTTATCAAGTTTGCATGCTCAGTTCATTGTTTATGTCTTCTACTAGAGTAATAATAATATAATATGTCCATTCATTTATTGAATCTTTAGTTCTGGTTTTTGCACACCTACTATGTGTAAGGCATAGTGCTCGCCACCTTGGGTGTAAAGATATGAATAGGAGGCATGTGCTAAAGACACCCACACTTACTTCCATCATAATTCCATGTGTGTTATTCTGTGATCAAGATGAGTATACGGTGCTACGGAATCTCTAAGTGTTTGCCTAACACATCATGTGGTTTAAGGGTTGTATTCCCTTGAGAAGAGCTGCTTCAGCAGAACCTAACAATGTGAGTATAAGGAAGCCAGATCAAGGTAACTCCCAACATGGAAACGATGTATTGATTTCCTAAATGAATGTATTGAATGAGTGAATGAAATAATAGAAAATAATGAAGAAATGTGATGCTATTGGTTACTCTCAGATCCTTTACATTTTATTTGGAGACAAAGAAGAGGTGAGAGAAAGTGATTGTGTAATTTTGCCAGTTCATACCTGTCTGATTACATATTTCTCTCTCTGGGCACAATACACAGACAAAGCAGCAGGTAGCTCTCTCTTCCTGAGGGATGTTCCTGAATCCTGGCTGACAGAACGTCCTACACCCAGAGTGGGGAGTTTGAAAGAAGAGAATTATTGATGATACTGAACAATACTATATAATTGGATAATATTTTTTTATTTAATAATATTGAATAATTGATAATATTGTTTAAATTACCTCAAAACTTATCTTAGAGATCACCTATAAGATTTGACATGATTGATGCACCCAGGGAAAGCAAAATAAAATCAAGGTCAATCTGCAGAAAAGAGTTCCCAACACGAAAATACGTACTGATTTAAAAAATTTTCCATCTCAATGACTAGGACACTTGTTTGTTTTATGGAATGGGGCATCTGGCAATAACAAATGTGATTCTGAATATGGTATTCCAGGATTACTTTTTTGAACTATAAGCAGATTTTACCTTAATAAAAAATAATATTTTAATTCATACAATGCATTTATATGAGAATTGTTTGATTAGTACAAATTGTAATTATTGAATTTATTTAGTAATGTATTTAATGACAGGTAGATTATACACCAAAGACACAGGGACAGGCTTGAATGATATAATATAGCATCTTGAGGGATGGCTTACAAGACTGAGTTCTAAAGGGAAATCTGAAGAAGAGGAAGAATGCAGTTCCTTGGGAGCCAAAAGAATCTTTTTTTCTGATGGTGAATTTTTCTACAAGAATGTATAAAGTTGGGATGAAGAGATGGAAATATAAGGAAAATTAATAAAATATTGAAATATTAAAAAAAACCCTCAATGTCAATTCTTTTGATTTTCGTTAAAGAGAATAAAATTTGTTTTCTGGAAGAAAAGCGTATGGCAAAAGACAATTTGAATTGTATCTTTAAATCATCAAAAGTCTAGGTCGTCAGCATCTGTTATATCTTCAGGGCACAATGCATGCAGAGCAATAAATTTGCAAGCACGTGAGATTGACACTTTTTCAGCTTAAATGGGAATTCAATCAATTTTTTATCAGCTCATCCTATTAAATTGGTAGCCTCACTGTCCTGCTGTAATGTATAAAGCATTTCAAAATTCCGGAATATCTCTTTAATTACAAGTGTCCTTTCAATATCTCTTGGACAGTAAGAAAAATTATATCAACAAATGAGAATTTTGTTATGAGTTAAATGATTTCACCATTATTTTCATATATGCTCTCTATCTTGTGATGTAGATGATTAATCCAAGATTGACTTGTCTGCAACCTTTTTGAATCGCATGGCCCAGTCTATCAGCTCCTCATGTATGATGAAACCTTGACCACGTGGTTCCTGGGGAACAAACTCCCTTACTTTCACCTGAAGTCCAAGACCTTTAGGAAAATCATATAGTTCAGAATTACATGCTGTGACACAGAGTTTCTTTTCTCATCCAGTGACACGTGAGCTCCAGTGCTTTTTTTAAATTGGGTGTTTCTTAGGAATGGGTGGAGCTAAAAGGGAGACATAATTGGGAAATGAAATGAGCATGGAAATTGAAGGCAGAAAACCCAGATTCGAACTGGTGGGGATACTGAGTTGCCCAGCAATTAGATTTTTTCCCCTCTATATTAGTCATCCTCTGAATAAGTTCAATTTGGGGAGTGTTTACTATTCTGCACGCTTAAGGAAGCAGGCATTCTTGTCTGCCCTCAGAGAGCACATGGTGAGGTTTAAACCATTCCTGAAGATTCCACGTCCAGGGAGTGCTGTGGGGCTAAACCTGAGCTGCACCTTGAGCAATGAGGTTTGCTTTAGGGGTGCTAGGGAGTTTCCTCGAGCTCAAGAAGAGACAAAGAAAGACAGCCTGCTTCTTCCTACCTTTGAACAAAATATTTTATTAAATGAGAGAGAAGAGATGAAAGCTCCTAGTACAGAATCTTCACGCATTAATTGATATAATTTCTATATAAATGGACAACTGATATTTGTATAATACATAACTATATATATGGTTGTATATATACATGAACAAATATATATTCATAACAAATGTGTGTATTTAGATCTGACATGACATTCACTTCCTCATACCTGAAAGCAAGAGTTTCATGACACATTATTCATAGGTTTTGGATTTATAAAAGTCTAGGTTCATGTACAAATTCATCTAAATAGAATTGATAAGGACTTGGGGAATTAAAATATATTTCATAGTATTGGGGTTCTGATCTGTAAAAAGGGGATCAAACTCCTTGCTTCCAAAAGTCATTTTAAATTTCAATGGGGAAATATTTATTTAGCTATCAGTAGCCTTTCTAGAAAAATGCAGGAAGTTCAAATAAATTGTCCTTTCCCCCGAAGCATTTAAGATATCAAGGGATAGGGCCAGAACTAGATTTTGGAAATCCCTGAATTTTTTAATTCCCTGGGATGAATTGTCATTGTTTTCTCTTGAACACTTACCTCTCACAGTGAAAGTTTTTAATCAATTATTTCTAGTTAAAAGAGTTGACACTGTTGCTAATTAGACCCTACAATCATTAGAGGTTTACTTGCAACCTGTAAGAAAGAACAGTAATTCATTATGCACAAGTCACTGCTGATCTGTGACAATGTGACAATCACAATTCGATACCCAAATAAAATAACTCTCGGATCCTAAAAGAACAATAATGAGAATCCTATTTAAGGGAGAATTTTACCTGCTAAGGGAAAAACATGAGCTGGCCTGCATCCATTATGGACCCCTGTTCTGCTTTTATAAAAAGTATTTCATGGAGGGCTCAGGCCACCACATCCACAGCATCATAGATGTAGTAGCTGGATCCAGACAGAGTCGTGTCTAATGTTTCCTTTGGCAGAGACTCCAGGGAGGCATTGAATGGACACTCCAAAAATTTCCACATTCAGTTCCTGCAAATGAGCAGTTGAAATGCTCAAGGCATCATTTGGTAAAGAAAAAGTCTTCTTGGTATTTAGAGGGGCTAACTGTCCATAGAGAGTGTTTAAATCCAGATATCTCAAAGTTCTGGTGTGCAAAGGAAAGACTCCCACGGTAGGTATCGAAAAAGTGGTGACGTGGAATAAAAGAAGCATCCCACTGTGGTGTAGTGATCCACACCTTCTGAGTGGTTAAATAATGGTTTCCTGCAATGCTCACATTTATTAATCTACTTGTGTCACCATAAATGATAAACACGTTGGCTGATGAGTCTGTGCTTCTGGCTATGCATGTCCAATCTTTTGAAGTGTACGTCCTCTTGCTCACAGGTATCTTAGTCACAGGCAGGCACCGTTCATAGTCATCTCTCTTCTAAGTTCCCAGAGGAACTGCTCACCTTTTTTATCAACTGATACTAAGATTCCTACCCAGGTCCAGCCAAAATGTGTCAACAATGAGACCATTCTGAAGACTAGAGATGTGTCCTTGTGAGCTATCTGATAGAGAGAGGAAAACTAGTCTTTACCTTTCAGTACAGGATCAAAATCTCCATAGGTTGTCTGAATCAAAAGAGAAAAAGTGTTCCATATTGAGTTCTCTGGAAGAAAAATCAACAGAATTTCAACAAAATTCATATGATCAGTTAGCTAAACTTACATTCTTGGTGCTAACACTGTGAGTATGAAGCAATATTATCTGATGGTAGAAGTGATTGAGGGGAAGCTTGGCTTTGAAGCCAGACTGCCTGGGTTCAAATCCTGACTCTAATGTGACTAGCTTAATGCACTTGAGAAGGTTAAATAACCTCTATCCATCTTAGTTTCTATATCTCTAAAAATTCCCATAATAACGTTACCTATTCATTGTCTTATATTAGGATTAAATTTGTGACTATTTGTAAAGCATTTGAAGAGTGTAAAGTGGTTTTAAGTACATGTTTACATATAAAATTTTATTAACTATTCGATAAATAACTAGGGTATGATTATTTCAGAATATCTAGCTTCCACTCCTTTGAGAGAATTTGGGCAACCACACTTCCAGAAGCTCCTGTGGTCTGCTTTAGACAGTGACGCTAGCCTCTGGCTACTTCATCCCTCTCTCAGATTCACACACCAAAATAATGAATCCACCATTTCAAGAACTATCTGTGGTAGGTTTTTTCCTATTAGGGAGACATGCAAAACCACTTTCTTCTTTTCCACATGAGTGGCCACAGAATTTCACCAAGGAGGAAAACTTCAGTCCCTCCAGATCCATCCCTCCACCATGCTCATACCTGTGGTATTTTGTAGAGCTCCAACAGTGTCCCAATGTGGGCAGAGAATGCTGGTGTGGTTCCTGCAGTGACAGCCACATTCTTGTTCTGTGCCTGGCAGGTGTAATTAGGGATCATCTGACCCCATCCTGATAACCACCTCAGGGTGCTCACCAAGGTGCTGACATCACTGTGGAAGGAATTGTAGACATGGAAACCCAGAGACAGGGTGGGGAGCAGCTGGGGGCTCCTGTTGATCTCCTCGATGGCAAAAACAAAGACCAGGACATAATGATAGTTTTTGAAGTTCAACCTGTACCAAGGCCATAGTATTAAAAATAAAGATCAAGTCATGCACTTCAGGCATAACTCATGTGGGGGAAAAAAAGAGTAAAGGGTGGCATTTTGACTTAAGCAACTTGTTCATTCCAGAGCAATGGCTGTCTCTTCATGACTTTGGAATCTGGAGCACACGCACAAGATGTTCCCAAAGCCTTGGAAGATCAAGCCCTACAACTCTGGACTCAAAAGAGATAGATCAATATCCTAAAATGAATTAGTGGAAAGAAGAGGCGCAAAGGATGCTTAAGGGGAAAGAACCCATTTGCATATTTGTTTACAAGTCAAACACTATTTCATACAGTGGCACCAACATGAGGTTGGTCATGGGCATGTGCAGGTATAGTGAGATGAAGCAAAAGTTTATAATCCATTAAAGAAACTAGGTAGGACAGGGAAGTGCATAAGAAAAACTTGAAGGAAGGGCAAGTCGAGTACAGAATGGTATCATCAAAACTTTTGCAATATACCTTTCTAAAACTGCCTGCCTCACAGACTTAGGAAACACATACTACCAGAAGCAGGGAAATTGCACCATAATAAATAAGGAGATAGTCTTAGGGAGAAAATAAAGAGGAAGAAGCAATTTATGACTCTATGTTTTTCTAAAAGAGTAAAAACAATTCAGAGTCCGAGGAGCAGTGTAAACTTGCAGCTTTTCATCTATTTCTTTACAGATTAGAAAACCATCATAAGCAGTGGGCTTTACAGCTTATCTTTGGGTTGATTCCTCTCTTACACATCTAAGTTCAGTCTAACGTTAATTTTCAAACAATTTAATTGACAAGGTACAACATGCAATTCCAGAAGATTGCACAGCAGAACATAGGCTTTTGGTGCTCTAACATTAAAATATTATTTTCATTGGTGAATACAGCTTTAAAAACCAAAATGTTGGGATGCTGTAATTCTGAGTCACACAGAAACACTCAGATTGGATTACAAATAAGACTTGTATTCATTTCCTATTGCTACTCTGAGAAACTACCACAGATTTAGAGGCCTAAAATAACACAAAATTTATTATCTTATACTTTGGGAGGAGAGAAATCTAAAATGAGTCTCACTGGCTAAAATACAGGTGTCAGCAGGAATGCATTCCTTCTGGAGGCTCTAGAGAAGAGTCCATTTCCTTGCATTTTCTAGCTTCTAGAGGCTGCTCACATTCCTAGGTAACAGCCTCATATCACTTCAATCTCTGTTTCCATTGTCATAACTCCTTCTCTGACTCTGACTCTTGACTTATTCTTTCACTTGTAAGGACCCTTGTGATTATATTGGACACATCCAGATAATTCAGGATTATCTCCTCATCTCAAGATCCTTGACTTCTTCACACTTGCAAAGTCTCCTTTCTATGTGAGGTAACATATTCACAGATTCGAAGGATTAGGAATTGGTCACCTGTGGGGGCACATTCCACCTACCACAGGACCCAACTACATGCTTTCCAATACTTGAAGCAAAACACAGAAGAGGTTAAAATAGGTAGAAATGATATTCCATTTAAATATGAACCAAAAGAAAGCATGGGTATCCTTGTTAATATCTGATAAAATCCGAGTTCAAAGCAAAAATCATGTGAAATATCAAAGGTGGTGACCATATGTCATATGTGACATATGTGGTGACTATATGTGGTGAAAGGAAGAGAAGATTGAGTACTAACAGTCATTATATATATCCCCCCAAAGTGAAAAAAAGCTATTATTTATAGACCCATGTGCATAAGTACATATATGAACAACCAGATTTGGAGATTTAACATATCCTCTTAGAAATGGTCAAATTAAAGACAAAAAAAATATGCAAAGTTATGGAAGACTTAAGCTTAACAGATATTTACATATAAATGTAAATAAGGCTGGTATATTATGAACCCCAAAGAATATACATACATTTGACCAGACACTGGGCCATCAAGTAAGCCTTTGAACATTGAAATTATACACAATGCATTCTCTGACCACAGTATCATTAGGCTAGCAATTAATAAAAAGATCTAGAAAATTCCATTATATATATATATATGTATATATATGTTAAACACTTGATCTTTGATCCAGTACTAGGGATCAAATGTACAACACGACTATAGTTAACACCGCTGTATGATACATATGAATGTTAAGATACTAAATCCTGAGTTCTCATCAAGAGGAAAAAAATATTCTTTTCTTTTTTTGCTTTTTCTGTTTTATTATATTTATATGAGATGATAGATGCTAACTAAATTTATTGTGGTAATCATTTTACCAAATATATAAGTCAAACCATTATGCAGTACACCTTAAATTTATACAGTGATGAGCATCAATAATATCTCAATAAAACTGGAAAAAAAAAACATCTTTTTCAGAGAATACACCAAATTATTTTAGACCATAAAGGATACTGAGTAAATGCATTTTGAAGAAAAATAAATATCATCTCAATAAGTAGTTCGTTTTTGAATAATCTATACATTATGATGAGACTTTCTCTTAGTACTAACTTCTAGCCAAGGTATGGTTTGCCCAAAGATTCCCTCCCCTCCCACAATATGGGTCAGGAGCAGGGTGGCTTGTGGATCACTGCAGTAGGATCTTGGTGTTTTTTCCCTACAATTTGCATCCTTTAGGCTTTCAGAAAATAATCACTAATGGAGATTATTCCAAGGCAGGGGAAAATAAAAGATGCTTATTTCTGTCTTCTGTTTGGAAGGAAAATATTCCAGAAGGGAAAAAGAAAGGAAGCCACAAATAATTATTGAAGGAAAAGAAAGGAGCTGATGATTCATAGTTTACGGGAGAATCTCAACACAGCTTTTATATTCAACTTTCATAACTGTCAGAGGGATTCACACACACACAGGAACTTACACGCAAAATGTGACATCTTTGCTTGGACAAGTCACAAAGAAATTTCCATTGCATTTCTGAATCCTGGGTCAATGTATAGAAGGGGGAAAACCCACTGACCACCAAGTTCCCTTCCTTGTAGACACTGGGCCTTATGTAATCAAAGCCGCTCGAATAACTCATCAGGCACATGGAATGTGGAAATTTCCCAAGGAGGGGCAGAAGAAGCAGAAAGAACATCTCAGCTGACTTAACAGTTTGAGGCAAGGCCTCTAGTCAGTGGTGACTGAGGGAGCAGAGATGGAAACAGACCTGCAGTGTAGCCTTCTGCAGGGAAATTTTACTCCTGTGCATGGTACACGTGTCTAAAAGTGCTCTGCCATTCAAGACCATGGAAAGAAGATTTGTTATTAATCAGAACTAGGGCATTTTCAAGAGCAATATATACTGGCTCAGATCTTCCCTCAATGTCACTGTGGGTCAGAGTTGCTTCCGGTGTCCTCTTTCTGTCACTCCCCCAGTCCAGGCCTAACTGCTCACTGCTCTCAGTAAGGAGCTCTGGGGTCCTCCCTGCCCTGGGGCTCTGCACCTGGCACGCTGTGCCCTGGTAAAGACAAAGGTGAAAAATACGTTTGGGCAACATCTTCCACTGAAGGTGCCAGAGATTTCATCAGGGATGGGAGTCAGCAAGGCTCTGGGAACTACCCCATCCCGAGATTGGATTTTTTCTTTCCCAGGCAAACATTCTGTTTCTTGCAATTGACTGAGTGGTGTTGCATCCATCAAAACACAACATCAGAAAGGGCTGGTATTGCAATCGGCAAAACCAGCCCAGCATGATTCCTGTGATACCCAAGGATGAGGTCATTGACCATGCCTTGGGTAAGCCTCAATGGTACTTACAGTCTATATCGCCAACCTCACCCTTAGGTCTATTTGACCAATGTCTGAAGAACTGGTCTCATGCACAGTTCAGGAAATGGATATCCATTATCCAGTTCATATCAGTTTCCCATGAAATGAAGTCTAAATTCACATATATTTACACCTAACCTCTTCCTTAGACCTATGTCCTGTGCTAGGACTCCAGCACTTAGTTACTACATGTTCCAGTACATTCCATTTAAAGTCTGTCTCTCCTAAACCCAAAGTCTGTCTCAACAACTCTTTTGCCATTTCTCTGCTAATCTTCAAGGCAAACATTTGCAAGTGTTGTTAGTATTCAAATATTCCTCTTCCTCAATTCCCATTCTTTTCAACTCACTTCAATCAGGTCTGTCCACGTATGTCACTCAATCTGTTCTCGTCAAGAACATCAGCAGCTTCTACGAGGCCCAATCCAGTGGTCATTCTTTACTCTTTTTTTACTTCACCACGCAGCATCATTTGACCCGGCTGACTGCTCTAGCCTTAGGACACTACTTTCTCATGAACTCAAGCTAATTTTGTTTTTGAATATAGTATTACATTCAGATTATTTTCTCAAACTTATTTAGTGATAGAGGTGTACTGAAGTCTTCTACTACAGTTATAGATAAACAGATTTTTATTTGTTATTCTGTCATTTTTTCGTTATATATTTGGGTGTAATGTAAATAAGTATATACAGGATTAGGTCTTTTCTTGTGAATTGTTCCTTTTCATGAAGGGGTCTTATTTTTTCATAGCGAAGTATTTCACTACATTAATAAATGATCAAACATTTCTTCTGATAGACCAGGCACGCTTCTAAACACTTTATGAATATTAACTTACAGAATATTAAATATAAACTTAAGAAGTGTGCAGTAGTATGATTCCCACTTCAGATGTGAGAAAACTGGCATGTTACTTGCCTGAGCTCTTTGGCTAGAAAATGGTAGAGCCTGAATTTGAGCCCAGACAGTAGACACTCTTAACCACCAGCATATTCCTTGAGTACATTCTATATGCCAAGCACTTTTGGAGACACTGGTGTCTGTAGCAATGAATGAAACTCCACTTTTGCCATTGGAGCACTTAGGTTCTAATAGGGGAAGGACAGACTATAGAAAAATCAAGAAAACATGTTATTATAAGTGTCATATAGAAAATGTAGAAAGCATTTTAAGATAGTTAAGAGGGATTGAGATCTTGCTAATTTACATAGAATAGGAAGGGATAAACTCTTAGTTAAGGAGCACTTGAACAGATAGCATAACAAGTTGGGATAGTGAGTCATACGAATTTGTGTGACTAAAGCAATATATTCATGCAAAGGTCTGGAAGACAGGCTAGTGTGACTGGAGTAGATCAAGTTGGAGACAGTGATGGAGGGGTAGAAGGTGATGTGGTCAGAGACTTGGTCGGTCCTGATGTTGTTGGGTTTTATGGTTCACTATTAGGTCTTTTCCTTCTGCTATCAATGAGTTGGCATATCAGTTGGAGTCTCAGCAGGAAACAGAGGACACACTGAGACTAGGATGATTCAAGTAGAGTTTTCATAAAGGGGCTTCTCGGAGTTGCAGACAGGATGTAAGAACACCACAAAAGGTGGTTGGTACCCAGTGAGATGGTAAGTGCAGGGCTCTACCAAAACTCTTAAGCCTGAAGGGGTAATGATAGTGAAAAATTATCGAATTCTAGAAACAAGAGATGAGGGAAATGCATTCCAGGAGCTGAAAGGAGGTCAGGGGTAGAATCCAGCCCTAGGTTCTCCTGCAAGAAATTGCCAGGACTAGATGTCACTCTCTTTCATCCTTCTGATTTCATGTCTAGGCTCCCCATTGACCAAACCCAGCCAAAAGCCATAAGGCAAGAAAGCCCGCTGACGTAGTTCATCTTCACTAACCTTCCTGGGTGAAGCAAGATAGAGAAGGGGGATCTACTGGGGCAAATGGAAGATATTCTGAACTGTGCAGCCCTTTTTTGCCTGAGAATGTACTCTTGTCAATCACCTGGGTGGAAAGTTCATATCCCTGCCCAGGAATCCCATCAGCTACTGTACTGTCCTAGGTGCAATCCAAGCATTGATACTCTCATGTGTAGTCTAAAATAGTTGCCATTGCAGGTGTTCTTCATGTAAGATGGGTTATGGGGTTCTTGGGAAGAATTGCAAACAATAATTAACCAACAGGTCCTGGTTCCCAGAGGTGGACACTTCTACCAGGAGACAAAGTCAGAGTCCCATTGAACTTTACTACTGCTTATGAGGCAAACAGAATGAAAGAAGTCACTATGGCCTCTGGCACAAGTAACTCATCCAGAGGACAAGGGGCTTCTGTTATACAGTGAGGGCAAAGAAGACATTTGGCCTTCAAGTAATCCATTGGGCTGTCTTTTGATATTCTTTCCCCAATAATTAAGTGTAGCAGCTGTATCCTGTGAAGGGTGTGGTGATCAGGTGTTCAGATGACTCAGGGATGAGGAACTGGATCCTCTCTCCAGGTAAGCCACCCAGACCACCAGAAGTGCTTGTCAAGGGTGAGGGGAATCTAAATGGGACAGTAGGAGAAGTGGGATTGTAAGTATCAATTGTAGCATGAATAAAAGGTGCAGTCAAGAGCTGTCTGTAATTTGTCCCACTGATCTTCCTGTTCTAAGTTTCCCCGGTCAAGAAGACCAATCAGAATCCTAGTACACTGACTGTAAGAAACAAGTGCATCTGAGTGGCATAAGTGGTGGACCATAATGGAGACAGTGGTATATTTTCTAGATTCTTATTTCAGGACTAAGTCACTCGCTCTTGTAGCTGCAGAAATTATTCTAAGGGCTCATACTGCCAACCTCTCTGGGGATTTCCTTGGGCCAAAGGAAAGTGCCACACCTAAGATTGTGACCACTCCCAATAGCAGCCCACTTCCAATCACCGGTTCATGGGGAGAGGGGGGCGGATACAAAGGCCCAATTCCTTTGCCTCAATTTGAGAGACCCCAGAAGGGCCACCTCAGCTCCAGTGCTCCCATTGGGATCAACTGTGGTCTCCATTTTTAACTTATCACAGTTCAATGTCTTCTGCCTAATCTCAGTTCTCTTCTTTAGAGATGGTTACCTCAAGCAAGTAACAAACTTTTTATGCCAAAGTTTCTTCATCTGTATAATGAGAACAATGAGATTGACTACTTCACAGACTTGTATTAAGGATTCAATCAGCTAATATATGTAAAACATTTATGAGACACCCAGTATACAGGAAACATTATATATTTCATCTTTTATTGTGAATTAATTAAAATCCATTGCAGGATTATACTGAGCAAAATGAGCCACACACAACAAAGAGTAAATATTGTATGATTCTATTTGTATGAATTCCAAGAACAGTCAAAAAATAATCTGTGGTAGGAAAAGTAATCAGAACAGTGGTTGCATCTAACCTCAGATTGTGGAGAAGGGGTGAGGCAGGAGCAAGGATTGACTGAGAAGGGACATGGAGGAACTTTATGGGGTGAGGAGAACGTTCTATATCTTGACAGGAGTATAGGTTACATAGGTGTATGCATTTGTCAAAATGCATTCAGTTCTACACCTAAGATCTATGCATTGTGCTATGTGTAACATATGCCTCCACTAAAATCAGATTCATTTTCCTAAGTGAAAGAAGCCAGAGATGAAAAGCCATTTATTGTAGATTCCATTGTATGCCATTTGGGGAAAGGCAAAACTGTAGGGAAGGACAAGAAATCAATGGTTTCCAGGGCAAAGAGTAAGAGAGGGTGATGACTACAAAGGGACAGCACAAAGGAACTTGGGAGTGATGGAATTGCCCTATCAAGACTGTTCATGTGTGTATCATGTTAGATCATGACTGTGTTGATGGATACACAACTCTATGCATTTGCCAAGACCCATAGAACAGTACATCCCAGAGTGGATATTACTGTAGGTTAAAAAAATCAATCCACCAGGTAGTGAAGGGAACATAAAATGGAAAACAAACTATAACAAATGAATCTAAATGTATTGCAAATGAATAACATAGCCACAATGAAGGTTATGAAAAGGAAACCAAAATTACTTTGGAAACTTATGTTTTACCAGATCCTGTAAGCCTGGATCAAAAGAACTGATCAGAAATCCTGTAGTCTAGTTCATAAAAAATGTTTCTCAGAAGGGTATTGGTTAGCAATTCTGAAACTAATTTATGCATACACTAGACATGAACAACTAAGTAAATATATTGTAGATGATGAGAGCCAGTGTATCACAGTCAAAGAAAGATGTTATAAACAAGAAAAGAGAGAAGGCTGGCTCTTATTCCAATCCAACTGAGGCATTGGATTGGAATAAGAGCTACCATTATCAATTCATGCTTTTCACGGATGGATGGATAGATAGATAGATACATAGATAGATAGATAGAGAGACAGATAGTTAATGTGTGTATGTAGAGGACAGTATAGATTCATATCTTTCCAAGGCCTGACAGCTCAGAAGGCCTAGAAGAACGACACACCAGTAATAATGAGAATACCTATCAACCACCCAGAAATTGGTTACTAAGATACTATTCTAAAGAAAAAGGAAGGAACCAGGGCTCTCTTGAGGACTACTGGATTCCAGGGCTACGGTAGAGGAAATACAACCTGACCATGAAATATCTCTGAAGGATATTCTAGTGTAAAATAAAGATTCACAAAAGGAAACCCCCAAAATCCGACTAAAAATCCCCCTTCAGGTCCTTTAATAACACCTAACTTGTGCACGTGCAGGGAATGAATCTAGGAGACTTAGAAGAGAAAAGCCACTGAAAACTGAATATTGTGCAGAAATTTCGGAGATCACACATGCCAGGAGTGGGAGGTTGGCTTTTGGATTCATCTGGAGTGGAACGACCTTGATAAAAGAAAAACAAGTCCTAGCTTTCAATTATGACCCTAGAAATGTCACAGCCTGAGAGTCAGTGACACACACTAAGAGTAAGGACTACATCTTGGGAGTCAGTGCAAAACTGAAATATATATGTCCTTTTAGGGTCTAAAACGTAGCCTTCAGA
This sequence comes from Diceros bicornis minor, assembly GCF_020826845.1. Taxonomy (NCBI): domain Eukaryota; kingdom Metazoa; phylum Chordata; class Mammalia; order Perissodactyla; family Rhinocerotidae; genus Diceros; species Diceros bicornis. The sequence continues at coordinate 172,682 of NW_026691228.1, read as the reverse complement.
GGCTCAGGGTGATCCATTCGTACTACAAACCTAATCTTTAGAGGAAGGCAACATGATTAAGACCTTCTACAAGGTATTGTTCACAAGATCCAGCACACAATAAAAGATTAATAGACATGCAGAGCAGCAGGAAAATGCTCTCAATTATGAATATATAAATCAGTAGAAGCAGACCCAGAGACAATCCAGATACCGGAGTTAGCAGACAAGGACTTCAAAACAACGATGAATAAAAGGAAAGAAACATGGACAACTGTAGAAAAAGAAAGACAAACTAGAAATCTTTACAGCAACCAAAGAAAAAGGACACGTTTCTTTCAAAAGAGCAATAGTAAGTCTGGAAACTTTTCAAAAGAAACTTTGGAAGCAGAAGACATGAACGACATCTGACAGATAAGGGTTGAATGGGAGGGGAGAAAAAGCTGCCAATTTAAAATTCTCTGACTTAAGAAAAATATTCTTCAAAAATGCAGACAAATTAAAGATATTTTTCAAATGGGGTTTAAAAAAAACAAGCTAGAACAATTAAACAGCAGCAGAACTGAAATTCAAGAAACTCTAAAGAGAATTTTCAGGCTGAAGGAAAAGAATTCCACACAAACACACATACTGTTAGGAATGATCATCAGCAGGAAAGAAAATGTACGTAAATATAATGAATATTGACTGAATAAAACAACCCTGTATACTTTTACATCTTTTATGTAAGTTTAAACATTTTCAAAATATAATGCTTTTAAAAACATGTTGAACTGATACCCAAAAAATAGTGATGATGGAAGCACCTCCAAGGAAATCTTCACTCCATCCCGCAAGACTAGAGATTATGGAGCCCCAGCAAATGGTGCTCACAATCTGCATCCAACAGCAGATGTGACAGAAGCCCTAGAGAGACATCACCTGTTCCTTCCAAAACTAGAGGCAACCAGACCTCAGATAACAACTGTCATCCACAAACACAAATGCTGGGGTCTGAGCATCAAGACCTCCATTCCCCCAAAACTAGAAATTATGGGACTCCAGCAAGCACCCCCTAGTCACTTCTAATTCTAGAAATGACAGCAGTCCCATGAGTAACACCCTTAGCTGCTCCTCAACACTAGACAATGGGAAGCCCCAGCCCAGTGACCCACCCAGTCTATGCCAACAATACAGACAAGGGCAGACCCAGAAAGTGAGACTTCCGATCTCCCCCAACACTAGAAAAAAGGAGTTCTATAAAGACCCCTCCAGAGCCCCGTGACTAAAGATACATGGAATCTCATGCAATTAACCCAATCCTCTCCCTGAATTAGAGACAATGGCCCTCCATGAAGTGACCCCTCCCTGTCACCCCCACACTTGAAAGGTGGGATCCCCGTACAAGCAGTGGTCCTCCAGTCTCCAAGCACCAGATACAACAGGAACCTCAGTCTCATGCCTCCCAGTTATCCCCAAAATAATGAGGGCTCCATCAAATCATGGAAGCTTCAGGAAGTGCTCCCCCGTATTCCTGCAAGATTAGAGATGTTGGAAACCCCAAAAACCAACTTACAACCCCCTCTACACCAAGAAGAAAGGAGCCCCAACCAATAGCACACCATTTTCACCCAACACAAAGCCCAGCTCGCCTCCTGACTACTAAGACTAGATATGAGTATCCCCAGCAATGAGTAACCCAGTCTCCCCCCCAGAAAAGCAATGACCAGAGTCTCACTAGGCAACACGCCAGGTTCTCCAGTGTAAGTGTCAAACAGATCCTCAGAAAACTCCCTCTCTTCCCATTATCAAAAGAGTCTATAGAAGCATCAGCAAGCAGTACTCAACACAAATGAGAGGAGACCACAATGCAAGTCCCTCAAGTCCCTCCCAACAGACGACTGCCCCTGTGGGGAATCCTCCCTAATCCCAAACACAAGGAACATTCTGAGCCCCAGCTGGCAACTCGTCAGCTTCCTCTTGCTGCGTAGATGTCTCTGTCCCCAACTGTAGTGGATAGATAGAGCCCCGTTCAACCTAAAATCCCCTGCCCTGGGGAATGTTGAGGACCCAGTCTCAGAATAAGGAACACAGCAGTTGTCCTGACAAGCCACCAACAACCCCCAAGCTCCCCTTCTACAGAAGGTGACAGGAGCCCAGGAAGCAAACTTTCCCCCAACATTTCCTGCTCCACCAAACCCCTCTTATCTGTTGCACATCCTGCTGACCTTCAGAATAACCTCTACTGCTAAAAGAGTCACTAGGAGCCAAGAAAGGCTGGAGCTGGGGGAGAGGCTGAGAAGGATAGAGAGGGGAGAGGAGTAAGAGTAAAGGGAAAGATGAGACCTTCCATGTTGTCCCAAACACAGCCATGAATTCCAGAGGCCCCAAACAGCTCCAATCAAACCAGGTTCTCAGGGGTGAGCAGGAGCAGAAGAAAAGGAATTCTGGGCTTATGAGGAGAGGCGGCCTGGAGGAAAGGGGGGTGTGTAGGCTAGCAGCCAAGATAGCCACCAATGGTACCTTCCACCTGTGTTTATGCCCTGTGCAGCCCCCTCCTACATTCGATTAGCTGTGAATTGTCATGAACCCAAGTGGTCAATACAGTGCTGCAGAAATGACAGTGTCTGACATCTGAGGCTACATCACAAACCACACTGAAGCTGCCTCCTTGGTCTCTTAGATTGCTCCCTCTCTAGGGGAAGCCATCCACCATGCCATGAGGATGCTCCAGTAGCCCTGTGGAGAGGTCCACGTGGAGAGGAACCAACTTGCCAGCACCAAGTGCTCACCATTCAGTGAGCCACCTGGGAAGATCTTCCAGCCTCAGCCAAATTTTGAACTTTAATGACTATGTATGCTAACATGTTTAGGAGTGAAGTCTACTGTTGTTTGCAACGTACTTCAAAATGCATTAAACAGAGATGGATTCTTGGGTGATAAATGGATGGAGGTGGCAAAGTAAACGTAGTAAATTGTAACTGATGGAATCTAGGTGGTGGACTGTCTTCATTAGGGCTGCCGTAGTAAAGTACCACAGACAGGGTGGCTTAAACAGCAGAAATTTGCTTTCTCATAATTCTGGAGGCTGGAATTCCAAGATCAAGGTGCCTGCAGGATTGGTTTCCCCTGAGTCCTCTCTCCCTGGCTTCCAGATGACCATCGTCTAGCTGCCTCTTCACATTGCCATCCCTCTGTGCATGCGTGCCCCTGGCGTCTCTTGGTCTGTGTGTCCTAATCTCATCTTATAAGGACACTGGTCAAATTGGATTAGGGTCCACCCTAATGGCCCTATTTTATCTCAGTTACTTTCTTTTAAGTCACAAACTCCAAATAAAGTTACAATAAGAGGTACTAGGGATTTGGGCTTCAACACATGACAGTTGAGGGGACAGAATTCTGTCCATAACGTGACTGTTCACTGCAAAACTCTTTCAAATTATCTCCCTGCCTGAACATTTTTCCTAATAAAGTGGGTGCAGGTGGTGTGCTAAGGCAGGAAAGAAAAACGAATTGTTAACAAAAAAATCATGTTGGAACCCCCAGTTGTTCTGTGGAATAGGGATTATCATAGATTTAAAGGTACAGATTAAAGCTGTGAAAGTCCTATAAAAAACCAAAGGATAAGTATTTTATATATAATCTCAGAGAAGAGATGGTCTTTTAAAACTATAACAAAACAAGAACCGAAATTAACACATTTGATTTCCTTTCAAAAAATCTGCATGGCAGCAACAACTAGAGGCAAAGACAAAAAAAGGAAAAGAGGAGGATGTTGGCAACTCATCACAAAAAGCTAATTTTTTAACATTAAGGAACTCCTACCAACCAAAAAAGACCAAGAATCCGTTGGAGAAATGGACAAATGGCGAAGAACAGTTCACAGAAAATACAGAATGCTCTCAGTATAAGAGATGATTCTCAACTTCGCCCACCAAAGGAAAAATAAGTAAAACACCAAGATTCTTGTTTTTATTTATCAGATTAGGAACACTTACTGTTTGTTTAATATGTTGATCTATTAGGATGTAGAGAAAGTGACACTCCGACAGCACAGTGAATAGGGGGTGAACTTGAACAATCAGCGAAGCCCAGGACTTGGCGGGGAGAGACGGAAAGAGCCGAACTGTGGCAGTGAAATCGGAGAAAGCCGAAACCAGACGGAGAGAGACGAACCCGAACCACTGAGCCGAGGAGCGGCGGGGACAGGCGGAGGGAGCCGAAACCAGGCGGAGAGAGACGAAGATAAACGGAAAGAGCCGAAGATGTGAAGACACAGCGGAGGCCAGGCGGAAGGGCCCGACGCCTGGTTAGAGGAGCCGAGCCCAGCCGAAAAGCGGCGAGAGGCGGCGGAGAGAGCCGAGCCCCGGGGCGGCGGGGAAGAGCTGTCAGGTCGTGGGCGGTGAAGCGAGAACAGGCGGTTGGCGCCTCAGAAGGAAGCGGAGGCGAGGCCGGCGACGATGAAGGGGACCGCGCTGCATGGGGACCTGGATGTAAAGTCAGGAGCCTTCCACGCGCACGAGCCGCCCCGAGCGCCCCCACGGAGGGTCGTGGACCCGGTCCCCGCTGCCCTCCTCCCCGCTCCCCCTGCCCCGCCGCTGCCCACGGCGCGGGGCGCTCTGGCCGGACAGCGGCGTGTCCTCCGCCCACGACGAGGACGCGCGTGTCCCCGCGGCTGCATCCTCCGGACGTGATGGCCGCGTGGAGTCTGGCGCCGGTGTCCGCTGCAGGGACTGACCCCGGGGGTGCAGCCTCTGACCCGCGCTGAGCCCGCGGACCCAGCCCGTGGGGAAGCCGCTGGGGGGCAGTGACCACGCCGGCTGACCAGGGGTCTGGGAAGAGGCCCCCATCCTAGACCGAGGCTGGAATGCGAACTGTGGGCCCCTCCTGACCGTCTCCCCACTTCCAACACCAGCGCCAGGCTCTCACTCAGGGCTCTTGATTGTGTGCAACAGAGGATTGTTAGAGTGATGGCTCACGGAGCCTCTGGGAGGACAGGAACGGGCTGGAGCCCCGCTGAGGCCGCTTCTATTACCTGTTGTCCAAATCCATCGTCATCAGAGCGTAGGTCCCTCTCCTGGGGCAGAGTCTGCGTAGGTGCGTCTGATCCACAGAACTGTGCCCTGGCTGCAGTGGGAAGGCTACAATTGGACGTGTCTGGCATTTTCTGCTGTTAAATCTGGAAGCTGGTGTTATCTCCCCCAGGATCATAAAGTGAGGGAAGCCCTCAAACATAGGATAGGGGTTCAGTGGCTGAGAAACCAAGAAGGATGACAAATTCTACTAGGAGGCCCTACTTTAAGTTTTTTAAGAGGAACCACTGGAAACCACTTATGTCAGCAACCTTGGGAATTTCTGCTCAAATTATTTATGTTAAAGTTGCAGCAGCCAAAAAGCATGTGTTGGACTTGGCGGTCTTCAGCAAGGTGGCCACTACCTGTCCCAACCTCTGCCTTTTAGGGCCCTTGTTATGGGCTCCACCAGTGTTTACATTGACAAGACCTGGTGCCTAAGCAGAGCTGAGCTGACTGGATGGCAGTGAATACGAAGGGTGATGGGAGACATTGATCTTGGGCCACTGAAGGTGAGAGTGGGACCAGCAAAAGCTGGACCAGAGCAACCCAAATATCCATCATCTGATGAATGTATAAACACAATGTGATCCGTGTTTCTGTATATTATATGTTCTTCAGCCATAAAGATATGAAGGACACGTGCTAGACCATGGATGCACCTTGAAGACCTGCGAAGTGAAAGCATCTAGTCAAAGAAGACCACTTATTATATGATTCGATTTACATGGAATGTCAAATACAGGCAAGTAAATTCGTGGTTGTTTAAGGTTGGAGGTGGGAGAAGTGCAGGGGTAATACTCAATTATTTCTATTTGGTTCTTTTTACTATTTCTATCTCTTTATTGATATTCTGTCTGAATTGAGACATCATTCTCTTTATTTTCCTTGGTCCTTTATCCCTACTTTCCATTAGCCCTTTGAGCAAATATAAGAGAGTTGTTTTAAAGTCCTTGTCTCATGAGTCTGATGCCTGGGCTTCCTCAGGAAAAACTTCTGTCAATTTCCTTCTATTCCATATGAACCAGCTATACTTTCCTGTAGCTTCATATCATTTGTAATTTTGTAGTGGTAACTGGACATTTTCCGTATTACAGTGTTGTTGTTGTGAGAATCAGATTCTCCTCGCTCTCCAGGTTTTGCTGTTGTGACTTTTTATGAGCTGCAGTCATCCTTTTGTTTAGTGACTTTTCAAACTATTTTTACAAAGACTATGTTTTTTGATGTGTGTGGTCACTGAAATCTCTTTTCAGTTATCTTAACAATCAGCAAGTGAACTGACAGAGATGTCTTTAAATGCAAGTATCCAAAAGAACACATTTTAAAAAAAGAAAAAATTAAAATTTCTCCAGTGTTTGCAGCTGGTCCCCTGTAGCTCTACCTTAGACTTCACCCCCTACCTGCATGGAGCCCACAAATCTGCCAGAGGTGCAAGCCCAGGTCTTCTCAGGTCTTGTCTGAGCGCCCATCCAATCCTGGGCGTGCACATTGCACTCCAGCTTCCCTGGTAGATGCAGTGGCCCTTCTAAGCTTTCATTCCCCAAAAAACTTCCTCCTCAGATGCCTCCTTTCCAGATTTTTATGTCTGTCTCCTCCCCCAGCCATTGGCCCAGGCCAGTATGCTACTGGCCCAGTAGCATAGATCTTTAAGTCTTTCATCAGACAATGACAACACTTGGAAAGTCCCTCCACCCTGAGGGGGAGAAATACCTGTCAACTTCTGTGCTGGTCCCTCAGGGACCCAAAAGACAGATCACTACCACCCAGTCACAGAATCACCCTATTTGAAGAAGCAGGTTAGTATTTGTCTCCTGGCATGAGGGAGCCATGCAAGGATTCTGGCTCCCATCTTCACATCCTCCGCGGTACCAGAGAATGTCAGCGGGTAGGCATTAACCAAAAACACCACAGTGCTTTCTTACCCAAATTCAGCCCCATTTTCCTTCATTAATCACTCCTCTGGATGCTGTAAGTTTTTTATTATATTTTCGATTTCTGAAACACTTGATTCTGTCAAGTTTTGTTCAACTGAATGGTTGCTTCAGTGGAGAGACTGGTTCTGTGAGTACGTTAATTTGCTGATTTTCTTAACGGAACTAGGGAAATGTTTTGATATGTCACTTTGTCCTTTTTCTCAATCTTGTTTATTTTGTTTGGTGGTTGGTTCTCAAAAATTCTTCTTTCATTTTGTAAACTTTCTCTTGCATATGATTTAAGAATCACCATCACGATTTCAAATAATTATGATTTTTAAGTTTATTACATTGAATCAAGTACTTTTGAGGAAAACAACTCCAATATTGTTGGTGAAAACAACTCCTTTAATATTGTTAATGTTCAGATCTGCCTGAGCCAGCTCCCAACCTCAACTTGAGGGTAGGTGATGTAGTCGGTTGAATAACGTCTCCCAAAGATTCAAGTTCACCCAGAACCTTAGAAAGTGACCTTATTTGGAAACAGCGTCTTTGCAGATGTGATTAAAGATCCGCAGATGAACTCATCCTGGATTTAGGGGGGGCCCTCAATTCAATGACTGGTGTCTTTATAAGAAGAAGAGAGGACACAGAGACATGGAGGGAAGAAGGTTACGTGAAAAACGTAGGCAGAGATTGGAGATCTGCTGCCACAAGACAGGGAAGCAGGAACCCCCAGGAGCTGGAAGAGGTGAGGGAGGATTCTCTGCTGTTGATAAACTGAATCAATTGTAGGGCTCCCCTTTGTTCTCACTCAAACCATCAAAACCTAATGGTACCTTGTCTTAAAAATTCTGATTGTCACATGGCTAATATGGATGTCCTGAAGATCATGGACCACGCCCGATGCCATCATTTAAATTTCTCAGGTCTGCAATTATCACATGTGAACACCTTCATTTTTCAATGTAACTCACTGAAATCATGGTCTACATCTACGAATTCGTCAGGAATAATTTAAAGGTATTGGAGCAAAAACCCAACTGACGTTAACCTAAAACAATTTAACAGAATGTACGAGGGAAGAAAAGATGCAATGAGGGAAGAAATCAGCTCTTGGTAATGAGACTTGAGGAGTAGATTGTGACCAAGCACAGAGATGCAGCATACAAATGAGGGGGCAGGTCTTCTCCTGACCATCCCCCTCAGCCACTCTTACTCTGTTCTCCTCCCAGGTGGACTCAGACCCTGTCAGCGGCTCCTATGCTGTGACCTCACTCAGCTCCACTCCCCAGAACTCCAGGTCTGGCAGGTAAGAACCCCGTGTATACCCGGATCCTCTTCCTGTCCCATAAAGGGTCCTGTGCCTGGATCCTGTAGGGTCAGAGAGGGCCATTTGACACCCCCTGTCCTAGGACATCGGGGGTTTTGGAATATGCAGAGTAGCTCACACTGAGGAATTAGAACTCCCTAGTCCTAGGGAGGAGTCAGCCCCACACCAAGCTGTGGGCTCTGGGAGGGAGCCATCACTGTGTTAAATCCAGAGGCCATTGTCAGGAGGCACAAGGCACAGCTGTCCACCTCCACTCCCTCTCTGCCCTTCTGTTTCTCAGTCACTCTTTGACCCTCTGAAATAGGCTTCCTTGCCCATGACTGCTAAGACTGCTCTATCAAAGTTCTTCAAGAAAGTCCAGAAAATCCCAGATCCTTCCAAAACCACATCAGTCCTTTTCCCTCCTGACCCAGTAAGAGTCCTACCATCTCACTTCTGTAACTTGACCCTTTTTTCCACCAAATATTGTTCATCACATATTTGTTGAATAATTACGATGTGCCCGACTCTGTGGGCAGGTGGACAAGTTTCGTTGACTCAGGACCTAGTGTCAAGGCGAAGGCAGCAAGCCTGCTGCCAAGGTTCTCTCAGCGCTAAATGCTCCCAGACAGCATTGTCCTTGTTAGGAATCTAAGGTGAACTCTATTTTAAAAAATCACCGAGGTAATTTTAGGTAACAGATAAGGCTGTAACAGGTAGTCTAAGGACTACTTAAATTATATAAAAATGTCTTATATTTGGGTTAGCATTTGGAAAAGAAAAAGGATACAACTTATGTTAGAATGAGATATAAAATCAAGCTTAGTAAAGTAAGACTTTTATGGAATCAAATTAATTTAACGTTAAAAAATAAGCTCTTTACAATAGGTATCCTCTTTTCCTGAGTGCAAGTATTCTAAAAAAATATAACTAAAAACACTAAATGATCCCTTAGGCCAAATTACCTTTAATATAGAAGTGAATAAAAATCATGGTAAGCAGAAATTGCAGTAAACCAGGACAAGTAAAGATCTTCTTTCCTGTCACATGAAACACGATCTCTCACCCACACAACAGTCTACTCTTCACATTTATGTCTCTCAAAAGAGTTTAATGAAGTACAATTATAAAATGACAAAGCATCACAGTCCAGAGCAAGAAGTGGGGTTGACATTAAATGAGGCGAGTGAAACTGGGGGCTGTTCATGGGGAACCACTTCCCCAGGGCCACACTTCTTGGCTTCTTCCACATGACCTTCTCCTATTTTCCATCAGGTCTCAGAACATCCTTCTTGGCTCCTTGCTCTCTCTGCCTCCCTGGCAAACCTGTCTGCCCTCAGGGCCTCAGCCAGTCTCTCCCTTGCTTTTTTCACTTTCTGACTCTGTCTGCGGATGTCTCCATAAGTTATGGGCTGTCTGTAGAGTGGGTGGGGGAGACCGAGACCCACTCCTGGGATCATCTCTGCCCAGTCTGAAGACTGTGTGGCAGTGGGCTTGAGGCTGGGGTCTAGAGACCCAGCACCAACACAGCCCAGGGATTGACCTGGACCACCTGGTGCAATTATATTTAAGGTATTTGTGATATCAAAATTACTTAAAAGTTCTCCTTCACTGCTGCGGGCCTGGAGACCCTGCAGTCTCCTGTATGCCCAGATTTGCTGGGGCTTCTGCAAGGTCTCCTCCCGTTGACTGTACCTGACCTCGTTGCCAGGGTGGGAAGGTATCCTTGTAACTGGCCTCTTGAAAATGCAGCTGGTGAGTCTTATAGGAAGTGTAGACCTTGCCCGATGTCTCCGCTTGGTCTTGGCTAAATGGACCTGTCTTTTCTTCTCTGCAGTCTGGGGAATCATATTTCTTTTGTGCTTTCCCTTTGAAAACAAAATGAAATGTGAAATGTGAATAAAATGTGGGATGCAGACTTCCAGTCATGGAGAATTTTCTCACCTCATTTGGATCTTCCACCCTCCTGTATCCTGGAGAAATATCTCTCAAACTGCCCTGTGCATCACAATCATCTGGAGGGTTGTTAAAACACAGATTGCTGGACCTCAACCCAAGTAGGCCTGCGGATGGCCAAGAATTTGCACTTCTAAGTGTTCCCGCATGATGCTGATGCTGCTGGCACAGGCACCTCACACTGAGAACTAGATTCTGGGACGCCAAACTGATATGAGTCACGGACAGAAAGGACTATTTTTAGGTGCTTGTGTGCCCAGAGCATAGTAATTCAGTGCCTCATCTCTAATGAAATCACGTTCCTCTCAACAATTTGATGCTCACTTCACTTGCACACCCATGTCCCATCTTCAATCAAATATTCTCCTGTACATACGTAAATAGCTCACACATGCCATATTCCCATCACATAGTTCTATCCACTGTAAGTAACCATTTTTCCTCCCCTGACTCTTCCTCTCTCCTCCTACTCCTCCCTGTTAATCTGGTCTCCACCATCGGACTTAACACAATTGATGCTTCTTAGAAGTCAATCCTGCTCTCACATTTGTTACACATCCACACCCTCTTCTAGGCCAGCCCATCAATTTCCCTGGCTTCACATACCATTAATGAACTCGAAATGCCCATAGAATCAGACAGATCTGGCTTGAACCCTGAGACCCAAATACCCATCTGCCCACTCACCACATCAGTGATAACTCGATGACCAGCTTGCAATGAGCAGGTACCAAGTTGATCCAACCAGTTCTCCAAATAATCACCCATATCTCAGGGTCCCCTAATCTCACTTGTTGGTGCTAATATCCTGTCTACACCTGAGCGTCATTCTGGACACCCTGCCACCCAACACTCGTACATCAATGAACCATCCATCCACCCTCCTAAATCCAGCTAAATATTCTCCCCTTTTGAATAATTCCTGAGCACCTTTCAGATTCCTACAAAATACATTTCCACAGAGTGACCTTTCCTGATCCAGCCATCAAAATTAATGTCACATTTTCTCTGTGTTAATTTTTAAATTTTTTAATTGTATGTGTATTATCATCTATTTCTCTCATAGTGTTTTTCTCACTAAATTGGATACTCCATGAACTGAAGACTAATGTGGACTGTAATGTGTTACACTGCCGTATTCACACATTGCTTTGCCCTTAGAAGACGCTCAATATATTTATCGAAAGAAATTATTCAAACTCCAAAAGATACTTTCTAATGTTTTCAAACAAATTCCATCAACTACAATTATACAAGCATATAATCTCTTTTGTGATATACTGCAATAAATTATCACTACGATTGCAAATCCTTTCTCTCTGTAATCCATTATAAAACTCTAGTCACAATAATCTATTTGAAATGTAAACCTAATCAGTGCACCTTTCCTTTACAATCACTCATTTCTGTCTTCAGATCCTTTTTAAAAGTGAAGTCATAAATCTCACTTCATTCCTATTGTCCTGCCATAATTATTAATACGATCCCTTTCATTCTCCAACATGTCCCAGTTTGGAGGGAAAATTATTTGGTCCTCCCATTTATAGAGCACCTATTATAAGCCAAGTTATGTACTAAAACCCATGATCCAGAATTTAACTTAAAAACATGACTGCCTCTGTTTATTTTAATCTTGGTGAGAGGAATGAGTTAATAAAGAGACTAATGAATGTCTAATAGAGTGTTAGGTATAATTAGATCCTGTGATAAACAGTAAGGGCTACACAGAGATAGAGAGACAGAGGGAGAGATGGAGGAAGAACGGTAAGGAGGGATAAAGGGGAAGGAAATTATCTACAATTATTTTATTAATTTATTTTTTTGTGAGGAAGATCAGCCCTGAGCTAAGATCCATGCCAATCCTTCTCTCTCTTTTTTTTTTTTTGCTGAGGAAGACTAGCCCTGTGCCATCATCTGTGCCCATCTTCCTCAACTTTATATGGGACGCCGCCACAGCATGGCCTGGCAAGTGGGGCCTTGGTGCGCGCCCGGGATCCAAACCCAGGCCACCAGCAGCAGAGTGCGCAAACTTAACCCCTACACCACGGGCCCGGCCCACCTACAATTATTGATGATGAAGAGGTTAGGGAAGGACTAACTGATGAGGTGATATTTGAGCACAGAACTGAATATTTTTTAAAAAAGACCAATCACATTGTGGGTAAAAATTTTTCCAGAGAAGGGAACAATGTAAACAGTGCAGAGCCGAATACTACTTCCACTTCCCAGTGATGTTGTTGGGTAAAAACAAAACAAAACAAAGGTCTGGCCTATTATCCCAAGAAAGCTCTCTATACAAATAAGTACAATACCTTGAACATTACTTAACAAACATTGACACCTGGGAAACAACTTTCAATAAGGTATCTTCTTGTAGTAACAGCTACTGCCTGCTCACTTAAAGAGGTTTCACAGAAGGACCAAGTGTATAAATGGACACTCTTGCTGTCCCTATGGATTCCACACTCACCAGAACAGGCTGGCTTGGAAAATAGGCCGATGCAGGTTCCTCCATGGCTGCAGAGTTGTCCTGCTGACCCCACTCCTGATGTGCAGACAGCCCGTGGATTGCTGGAAAATGCAGTGAATTCTGCCTCTGATTCCCCTTTTATGGAGGGAGTGGATAATCCAATCAGTGGATAATCCAGAGGAGACTTCCTGTCTCTTATCGATGGGATTTGAGCGATTCCTAAAGCTTTATACATAAACAGAGAAATGTGGGGTTATTGACACTGTCAGATACTGTTGGTAGATGAAAAAATTTAATACAGTTGTGTGGGGAGGTGGTATTTGCAGTTTCTATCAACATTTTAATATTTCTTTTGTCTTCCACTATAGATATTTTCTGTAAAAATAGGAATGGAAGTTTATATGTACAAAAATGTCCATACAACATATGTTTTAATAGGAAAAAATAGAGAATGTGTAAACATCTATCAATAAAAGAATGTCCAAAATATTTATTAATAAGTCTCTAGAATAGATCACACAGCCATTAAAAATAAATTAGTACTTTGTGCATTTACATCTCAGGTAATTACCAGTAAACTTGTAATTATTTCAACCGTCTTACTCTTTCCCTTCCCTTTGACCTGAATAATTAACGTTCCTTTACTCTCTTTACTTCACTGATGTTGACTTAACTCTTTTATTATTCCATTATTTTGTCTATAAACTTATTAGTTGAAATCATATAGAAATCTTTGTGTAATTGCACTAATGGCTAAATCCTGAATCTTTAATACAGTCTAATGAGAATAATTACTTTTACCAGCTCCCTCAAATGCTAATAACTTAAACACTTTCAATTCTATTTTTAACCTTCCTGACATTTGTATTACTGTTTTCATGCATTTTATTCTACATATATTTTAATCTCCATGAGAGAGTTCTAGAATTACTTCACAAAATAAAATTCATTTATATTTATCTATAAATTATCCTTTCCTTTCCTCTTCAGTCCTTCCTCCGTTCCTGGTTTTCTACCTGAGATTATATTCCTTTGGGTGTGATAACGCACTCCAGTATTTTGTCTAATTCAAGGCTGCTGACAATCAAAAGTTTCACTTTAAGTTTTTCTAGGACATCTTTATTTGGGGCACTGTTGCTGCTGGGTGTAGAATTCTGGTTTGACATGAGATTTCTTTTAGCATTTAAAAAATACTGCTCTGTTGATGTCTATCTTATTTTATTTATGGTTAGAAATCACCAGTTGGCCTTTTTCTTGCTTATTTGGCATCTATAGTCCCTAAAATCCTTTACGTTAACTTTGGTTTTTAGACCATAGTTCAGTTCATTAATATTTCCTGTGTAGTCACTCTGCTTAGGGAATGTTGAATTAATTGAATCTGTAGATTGATGTCTTTCATCAACTTGGAACATGCTTGTGTATTTTCACTTCTGATATCAATTCCTCTCCACATTCTCACTACTCCCCTTTTAATCACATCCCATGTGTATTCTAATTCTACCCTGAATTTTCCAATGTCATTGACCCTGTGGTTTTCTTGGAAGATTTGCTCTTGAACAGTCTTCCGTTTTAGTAAACCAGCCTTTTGCTGGAATCAAATCCTTCTTAATTACTTAATTTTTTAATTTCATTTCTAACATAAACACAATATACAGCTTTAATTTTTTAAAAAAGAGATAGAGCAGTTTGACAATAAGGAGAAAATGATTTCCTTTTGATACAATAAAGCTAAAATAGGTAGGAGAAAATTATAAATTGGATCATATTAAGTTATATGAGTAGCCAGTATTCATTGAAATTCAACAGTAAGACAGAGGGAGCATAAAACCTGAGTATCTTGTTCTTTGTACTGATGTGGACTACCTTTTGAAATGATAATATTTAGATTTCTTGGGTTAAATAAAAATGTTGTAAAATCCAGTTTCATCTGTTTGTATTTACTTTCTTTAACATGTGTTCTGGAAAATTGAAATGACATAGGTCACATTGTGATATCTCTGTTGGTCTTGGTTGGATAAAGCCATGATGTGATGGTTAATTTTAGGTGTCAGCTTGACTGGCTGCAGGGGTGCCCAGCTGGACTGTGAAGCATTATTTCTGGGTGTGTCTGTGAGGAGGTTTCTGGAAGAGATTAGCATTTGATTCCATGGTCTACATAAACAAACCCACCCTCACTAGTGTGGGTGGGCATCATCTAATCTGTTGAGGGCTCAATAGAACAAAAAGCAAAGAAAGGCTGAGTCCACTGTCTCTTCCTGACCTGGGATATCCATCTTTTCCTGCACTTGTACGTCAGAGGTCCTGGTTGTCAGGCCTTCAGACTTTGACTGAATTATATCACTGGTTTTTCTTGTTCTCCAGCTTGCAGATGGCAGATTGTGGGACTTCTCAACTCCATAACCTTGTGAGCCAATTCCTACAATAAATCTCCACTTCTATATGTTTATATATATTCTATGGTTCTATTTCTCTAGAGAATCCTGACTAATACACATGGATAACAAAGTGCATATTAAGTGCACATGGAGGAAATTTCCCAAGGCATAGGAGGCTCCTCCAACCCCGCGGGAGGAAGCAACTCTTCCCATCCAGGCAACACACATGAGCGCTCACACACACACACACACAAACACAAGTAATTTGAAAATGTGCTGAAGCTCAAACTTTCACTCTCTGCCTTATTGTTCATCACAGCAGTGATTTCTACATGGCATGTTATACATCCTTTGCCATTTATTATCTCTTTCCTCCCACTAAGACTAAATCAAACAGGGGCAGTCGGTCTGTTTAGTTATTTTGTAGATCACAAGTTTCATATCAAAGCTTTGCATGTAGTAAGTGCTCTAAAAATAGAATGACCAAATAGTTTTCCCTCCAAACTGAAACATATCAGGGAATGAAAAGGGTAACATTAATAATTATGATAAGACAACAGGAGAAATATGTGCTGAAGACAGAAATGGGGGATATAAAAGTTAAGATGAACTGATCACTTTTGCATTTTAAACAGATCACTGTGACTAGAATCTCATGATTTTATTACGAGGAGAAAGGATTTGGAATCTTAAACTATTCTTGCTAATTTACTGCAGTGTACCACTCTAAAGGTGGTGTCTTTGCATAAGAGTAGTTAAGTGGATGGATTTAAAATATTTCAGGAAGTGAATTTTTAATGTTTCAATTTTATATGCATATAAATATAAAATATATATTGTACACATAATATATGTGAGCCCTTTATGTGTGCAAAGCCATATGTGAACACTATTGTGGGAAAATTTGGAAAATCCATATTGGTCTTGTCTTCATGGAGTATCCAGTTTAGTGAGAAAGAACTAAATTTTGAAAGAAATAGATAATAATGCACATATAACTAAAATAGAAAAAAAAATCAACAAAGAGGAAAAATGGAGTTTTATAAATTGGCTTACTAGAGTAGGAGAGTTCACTGTGTGGAAATGATATTTTGTATGAAATCTGAAAGATGATTAGAAATAATTCAAAAGTGGATAACCTGTAGGTAGATTCAGGAGGGTGGATGGGTAGTTCATTGATATGTGAGTGTGGGGTGCCAGAGTGTCCAGAGTGACACCCAGGGCTAGATGCATTATTAGCACAAACAAGTGAGTTTGGGAACACTGAGAGAGAAGCAAATTATTTTGGGGAAGTGATTTGCTCAACTTGGGACCTGGTCATTGTGAGTTGAGTCATCACTGATGCCGTGAGTGTGCAGGTAGATAAATGGGTCTGGGGGTCAGAGTTAGGTCTCTGCTGATTCTTTGGACATATTTGGCTCATTAGTGGTATTTGAAGCAGGGGAAATGTATGGTGTTGCCCCAGGAGGGTGCAGATGGGCAACAGGTGTCTGAGCAGGGCTGACTTCCGGGAAGGATCAGTCATTGTGGGGTGGTCATAAAGAGAAGCCAAAAAGTGCCTCAGGAAGTTCAGACAGGCAAGAGCAGGACAGTGTAGGGTGGTGGATCCCAAGGACAAATAGGCTTTTAAAATGACGTTGAAGTCCACAAGGTCACATGCTACTGCAGAGCATGTCAGACAAATCATGAAAAGTCCCCAGTGGATTGGTAAGAGACATGGCTTGTGAGGTTAGCAAGAGAAGCATCCACAGAATGGGGATGGGCTTGAGTGTGCACTGTGCAAACAGAGGCATTTGGATATATGTGAACTTTTCACAGCGGATCCCTGGCAGGAGGACAAGAGGAGGGGCATGGGGGGTGAGGACTGTTAGGAATGCTGGATGAGGGATTGGTTTGTAGATGGTAGAGATTTGTGCATATTTGAAACCTGAGGGATGATTGCAGTAGGGAAGTGATGGAAACTGCAACAAATGTGGAGGGCATAATGTCATTGAAATTGAAGAATGAGATAAAAATCAGAGTGGTTTCCGCAAGAAAGAAATTTCTTTGGATATAGCAACAGAAAACGTGTGATAAATCAATTCCTTATGAGGAATATTTGTAGATCTGATGACTAGAGAGTGAAATAGTTCTTGTTTGATGGTTAACAAGTTATGTGTGAAATATAGAGTAGGTCAGGAGAAAATAGAGATTTATGGAACTTGAGAAATGGAAAGAAATTGACAGAGCATTCAGGAAGCATTAGAGAAATGCATATAGGTCCATTGGTGGCTGTGATTCTCTGTTGGGATCCACAGGCTCCTGGTGCATTCTCTCTTCAGTGCAAGTGTCAACATGGCATGGCAGGTATTTGGAATCATCTGAAGTGGGCGGCTTGCAATGCAGATATAATGGCAATAAGGAGTCTGCGAGTATGGTCAGTGGATGATTGAAATGATGGACTGTGGAATGCAGGATTAATAGAGAGGAGTAGGAGAAGAGAAGCAAGGGGGTTGTGAAGATATGCTTACTGGAGTAATATACTTTCTCGAAGAATGGTTACTTAGAGGGGAGTTCTTTGTGTCAAAAGTGGAAATGTGGAAATTTGTGGTGGGAATATGGTGTTTCTGAGTTACTGATTTGGGAGCAGGAGAATTTTGGGTGAAGATAGGATCAGGGTGTGGAAGTGAATGACTAAGGATGGAATAGTGAATAATTTCATTAGAGATGAGGCCGTAAAGGAGCTGTGGAGTCCTTGGAACACTGTGTCCCAATAACAGTGGGCTGTGGGGCACTGGCATGTGTGTATTTGACCATGACAGAGAGAGGAGGAGAGGAATATCCTGAAGCAAGATGGCGGAGGGAAGTTGGTCTGGATTTGACACTGGATAATGACCTTGAGCTTTCTGTCCTTGTCTCACATCAGCTTGATGGTGTCACTGAATCCTGTTCTCCACGTGTGGTCCCTGTACCAGCAGCATCAACATCACCTCTTAGAAATGACGATTCTCCGTTTCTTCCCCAGTCCTACTTGGGTTGAGGTCCAGCACTCTGAGTTTTAAAAACCCTCCAATGATTGTGATGCACAGTGCGATTTGAGACACATGTGTTCAGGGAGAGAAGGAGGGTGGACTATCCACATGAGCTGAGAACGTTCTCCGTGGATGGTAGTCTTCATCCTCCATTTTGTTCAAAGTTCACATTTTATTTTGTTCTGAAAGAGAAAGCTCAAAAAATATGCCCAGACTTCATAGTGGAAACAGTAAGACCAAGAAACTAAACCCAATCAGAAAACTAAAGTTCTACGCACCTGAATCCTAAGTAGCTGCATATTCCAGAGGCCAGTTACTGGACTAACTTCCCATCCTGGCAGTGAGGTCAGATGCAGTCAGTGGGAGGAGACCTTGGAGAAGCCCCAGCAAGTCTGTGGATACAGTAGACTGCAGGGACTCCAGGCCTGCAGCAGTGAAGGAGAACTCTTAAGTTCTTTGGAGTCGCAAATACCTTTGAAACAGTCGCACAGGCTGCTCCATGTGAATCTCTGGACCATGCTAGGGCCGAGGGATCTGCACACCAGCCCTGAGCCCACCAGGGCCACTGTCCATATTGGGCAGAGATGAGTCCAGGAATGGGTCTGGGCCACTCACAGCCCCTCTGCAGGCAACGGGCATCTTCTAGAGATATCAGGAGACAGACACAGAAAGTGAAGAAAAGCATGGGAGAGACTGACTGTGGCCTCAAGGACAGACGAGATTGCCGGGGAGCCAGAGAGAGCAAGGAGCCAAGAAAGGCATCCTGAAAACACAGTGAGGAAGGCAACATCGGTGCTGAAGAAAAGGAGAGTGGTGCCGTTGAGAAATTCCCCATGAGACAGGCTTGACTCTCACAGCATCTCTTTGTAACATCCATCGTGATCTTGACGTTTCATGTTAAACCTCAATTTTTATTTACCATGAGTTTTCTCCTTTTTATATTAAAATTGAGAGGATCATTGTAGCTGAGGAATTAGTGTTTTGAACTTAGATTTGTTTTTTCTAGAACTGACACTCAATGAAGAGATGATACCTACTTGAATGAGATTTGTCTTTTAATGTATATTAAACCCGATGCCATAAATGTTTATTATGATTTTGCATCTAATTAGTTTTTTTTTGTTTTTTTTTTTTTTGCTGAGAAAGATTAACCGTGAGCTAACATTTGTTGCCAATCTTCCTCTACTTTGTGTGTGGGTCACCGTCACGGCATGGCTGCTAATGAGTACTGTAGGTCCGTGCCTGGTAACTGAACCTGGGCCACCAAAGCAGAACATGCCAAACTAACCACTCGGCCAGGGGCCAGCACTATGAATTTGCATCTAATTACAACATAAAATACATCAATCTTTCTCTTCACTGTCACATGGTAATTCAGACATAGGTGATTTCTATATCATGTATTAAGTATCTCTTATCTGTTACCTGGCAAACTTGTGTAGCTTTGATTTTGGAATCTCCAGAATGAGCATACCCCCTGGGGGCATTATTTTCCACTTAGAGAACCTTGGCAGCAGGCTCATTGCCTTCCTTCCCACACTAGATCCAGAGTCGTGGAAATGGGTTCGCCTTGCACACAGCACAGAGCACATAGGAATTACTCAACAAACATGTGATAAGTGAATAATTGGTGGCATCATCAGGTCATTCACAGAAGCCAGACTGAGAGAGAGCTTCCTTAGGTCAGGAAGGAGAAGCATTCCTTTATATTTGTGAGGTTTTAATTTGTAACATTGTAATGTGAACAGCAAGTATACTATTTTTATCAAAATTGTGTTCTGAAGGTTTTCAAAAATCTCTAAATCTCAGAGTAGAGAAAAATCAATCTCTGTGAATCTGTTACTTGCTTCAAAGATTGTCAACTCGTATACCATCTGGCTTTGTTTATCCTCACACCAAGACCCCAAGAATTAACCAGCTGAGATGGCTGAGAGCGCATCATTTCAGCTGTAAATATTTCCATTTCTGGTACAGATGAGGGAATTTTGGAACACAAACAAAATAACATGATCACACACAAAAATAAAAATGTCATTCGGATAATCAACTATCTAGTCAGTATCCAAAGTCTCCCAGTTTTCTCAAGGTTATTTCCTGGTTTTACATTTTATTTGAGTCAGGATCTTAATGAAACCCTTCTTTTGCAATTGGTTGATCTGTTTCTGAAGTCACTTTTAATCTCTTGTTGGTTCATGCATCTTGGGATTTGGGTGGGATATGAGTGTGTGTGTTTGTGTGTCTACACCGATGTGTGAATTCTTTCTTTCCTGGATGGGAGTGCCCTGAAAGGAAGGACCTGGGCTGTGGGAACCAGGATTTCTACTCTGCATCTGGCTGAACTGAAAAGGCCTCCCTGGGTGACACTTGCAGCCTTCAGAAAGGAGGGGGAAGAAGTATCAAGGAATTCAAGACAATGGCCCTTGTCATACAGGGTGTTTCCAGGGCATGATGTTGTGATGTTGAAAATGCCGGGTGCTAACCCTTTAGGTGCAGGTCGTCGGGTGGGTTCTCGGCATGAGCTCTGAGCAGTGTCTGTTCACCACCCACGTGGGGAGCATTTCAGTATTTTAATTGGTAAGGTTGTGTCTGTTGTGTCTGTGGTGTCTAAGATTGGTGGCATTCCCCTGCTGGACCCACTTCTATACCTGCCCCTCTCCTGCCTCATCTTTCAAAACTCCCAACAGGAAAGTTGCACATCCCTGTAACACAAATCCATATAACCACAGCACAGACTGGGGAAAAGAACACAGCCGTCCCAGGGGCTACGTGCTCTATGCGCTCAGGCGAAGCTGCCCCTTTGGGACAAGTCAGTAACAACACGACTGAGTGTGTAAACTAGTGATTGGCTGAGACCATGGACCTGAGAACCTCATGGGCCCAGATGTCACCCAGGGCAGCAAGGGCTGGTGTGGGTCATTCCGTGGACAGGATTAAGGTCTATTGTCCTGGCAAACCAGAGCTCACCCCTGACCCATCAGGCCCAACTGGGGAGGAATGGCCACGATGTATATGACAGAGAGGCTGGGGGCCTTCTAGGGAATTTCTACCCTAAAAGAATCCTACAGTGAAGTGCAGGGATGCTGGAAATCCTATTTCACAGGGAACAGTGACGTTTATAGAACAAAGTCCTGTTGTAGGTTTAAAAGCTGCATCATGAGTCTTTCCCTCTAGACATGAAACAAGCGGGAAAAGGACTTCCAAGGGCATGGGCCAGGATCCTAGGAGGATTCCAGTCTAGGCGAAGGGTGAACAGGGAGCCCTAGAGGCGGCCTGATGGGGATGTCCTGTCGGCCCTTAGTCCATCTGCACACGGTCTTCCTCTGTCCTTGTCCGTTCCACATGCAAACTTTTATCTTTTTACATTTTTTCCTCATTTAGTGTTGATGCAAATCCAGACACTGATTAGAAAATGGCAAGTTCCAATATCTGATCAAAGACCCTCAAGAAGAGAAGCAAAAAACATTCCTTCTAGCTGGAAAGCTGTAGAAAGACAGCCACTGTCCTGGGGAAGGACATGGTCCTGGTAAGTGCTATTTGAAAGACACCCACATTTCAGTGGTTATTGCTCTGCCTGGGAAAGTCCCTCCAACCTCTACATCCAAGGAGATCTGAGGGGCTGTCTCTGCTCCTGGCCCAGGTGAACCACACTGAAATGCACCTGTCCTCTGAGGAAGGGGGACTTGAGGGTTTCATTCAGTAGCCATGGAGGAGGCTGGCCCTCCTCCCTTCTCCCACATACAATAAGCTGTGACCATACACAAGTTCTTAATTCAAGGAGGAAAGTGAGATTCTGTGTCTCATTTACATGAGCAGAAGAAGTGAAATAACCACACCACAACACCCAGGTTGTGACAGAAACAGGATATAACGTAAGAGTCAAATCTACCATTTACTATTAAAGAAATAATATCACTCCTCCCCAATGGGTTAACAGTGGCTGGCGTGGAGATGTCAGGGAGTTGGAGGGGGTGGTGCCCTCCCTCTGGGGCTTTAGGGGATACCAAGGAAAGTCTTAGGATGTCCTCGTTCACTCAGGGTGGGAAGAGCTGGCCCGGTGCACCCCGAGGGTCCCAGTGTCCCTGCTGGTCAGGAGGAGCTGCACTTGTGGTCTCCAGAGTGTGACGGCTCATCACCAAGGGCATGGTGGCTGAAGAGAAGAAACAGACTATTTTGGGGATCCTTCCTGAGATTCATGGCACAACTCCCTGCCCCACAACACTCTGATCCAAGCCTTGTACCGAGTGCTCAGTCCATCAACAGCACCCCGTTTGTCCCTGATGCAGGAGGCATCATTTAGCATCACCCATTTCAGAGGATGCAACTGAATCCCAGAGAGGAGAGGGGAGCGGCCTGTCCCAGGCCTGGTCAGTATTGGAGCTGGGATCCAGTCCCATGCTTAGCCCGAAGCTGTACTGTGCCCCTGGATTCAGTCGCTCCTGGTCCCAACACTCACTTGGCCCTGATGTCCGGTTCTTCCTTCTCATGAAGAGCCGCATTTTGCTCGCCTTCTGGTGTGCGGGCTCCAGCTGGCAGGAGACCCAGTAGCTACAGGACAGAGTGGACCTGTGAGCTACCAGGAGCCACACCTCAGGTGCCCCTCCCAGAGCCTGCCAGCAGCTGAGTGCTGGTGCCCCATGGGTCACCACGCTACGAGTTCTGTGGCTGATCAGCGAGCCAGGCCACAGGCTCTGGAGCTGGCCATCAGAGAGAGTCTGCCCTGCCCTCACCCAACTCCTGTCCCCTCACCTCTCATGGACACTGATGGGCTCCATGGCCTGGAACCAGGCACCAAATCGCTCGTCGAGCTCCAGGTTATATGCATTTGCAGCCTGCTGGAGCAGCTGGATCCTCCGGATGACTTTGAATTTCTGGGAGGAAGGACAGGATGCAGACAGGGCTTGGGTGGGGAACGCTGCCAGGGACTTGTGCGGAGTGAGGATCTGGTCTGGGGTCTGTGCTCACTCGGGAACCCTCCTTCCTTCCCGCTCCATTCAGGACTTGCCTGTCCTCACAGTTGGCTTGAATTAGTTCCTCATCCAGGAAGGTGTCCTTGATGCCAGCCCCTCCCGCACCCGCCAACGTGATGGGATTCCCAGCTTTGTGGATCTGACTCTCCCAATAAATGTAAGACCCAAGGGATGAGGCCAGAGAAAGTCTTGCCAGGAGAGGTCTTGCCAGGCGAGGTCTCTGATTTCCACATCCCCACCCTTCCCATAGCTGCTCACCTCACACCATTTCTGAAAGTTGACCCAATTTCCCTGGAAGGGAGACAGCCAATGTCCATCAGAAACAGCCCCCTAAGTCCATAACCAAGCCCCATCCCACCCCTTCTCAGGCTGCAGGAATGTCAGGGCCCAGCAGAGGGCAGACCTTCCACAAAGAGAACTTGACACTGGGCCAGGCTCTGGGCTCCAGAGCAGGAGGGACAGGGGAGCTGAGGCCAGAGACTTTTTGTAGCACACCCTCTCTGATGACAGACGGGGAGACTGAGGCCTCAGGGAGGAAGGGACAGCTGGAACACAGAAGTGCTTCCTCACTTGCAGGGGCTGATGGCACTCCCCCAGGGGCAGGGCCTGAGGGGGAGGCTGAATCCATCTCAGACACAGCCTCCTGCAGCTCTGCAGGCAGGCAGCTATGAGCTTCACCAGCCCAGGTAGACTGGTGGGGGGCTTATGCGGAGCATCTATTCACGCATTGCTAAGATGGGACTGACTCCCCAACTCCCAGGGGTGGCTATGGGGCTCTCATGAGAGGAGGTTTGCCATGTACTGAGAACTCAGGTCCCAGTGCAGGGCTCTCGCCTCCCAAACCTCAGGATCCTGCTCCCTGGCCCCACCTCCAGGCTCACTCACTTCCAGATCATCTGCCATCCCAATGTCCAGCAGCTTGAGGTGATAGAGGAACATGCCCAGGAAGGGGACGACACCCTGTGAAATCAGGGTGGGAGTGGTGAGATGAGTCCCACCTCTCAGGTGCCCCCATGGACCCTCCCCCAAATCCCTTCACCCCAGCCTCCTGCCCACCACAGACTCCCACAGAGAACAGCCTAGGACCCTCAGCGGCCTCCCCCCAGTTACCCCCTCCAGGACCACCCAACTTCCCCAGTCACCTCCCAGGGGCGGCTTTTGGCAAATCCCAGGGTATGTGGTCCCTGCCCCTCCCCTCCCTAACCCATCCTGGGCCCAGCCCTCCCAGGCCTCCTCCTGGTCACTTCCAGGGCAGGCCTTTCAGGCTCTTTGGCTCCTGGAGCTGGGCTGGAGGAGGAGGGACCCCTCTCTTAGGGAGGCCTCCAGCCGTGAGGTGAGTGACCCTTCGTCTGGCACCTGGATCCTCCCCCTCAGGCCAACTCACCTGCTGCTGCTGTCTCTCCTGGGCTCCCTGGGGGTCCATCTGCAGGGTGGCCCTCACAGATATCACCTCCTGCAGGGTCAAGGACAGGCTCAGGGAGGCCATGCTATATTCCCCGTGTCTCCCAGGCCCCTGATCCTGGACCCTGGATATCTGGTGTCTATGGCTGCTCCCATTCCAGGGTGCCCTGATTCTAGATCCCTCCCAGCTCCAACACTCCCTCCTCTGTGCCCTCAGGCCTGTCCAGGCCCCTAAGCCTCTCTCCTCATCAGGAAAGTGTGAGGAGGACTCCCCATGCCTCCCAGGGTCCCCTGAGGACTCAGTGTCATCTGACTGTCACCAGTGCTGTCCCCTCCCCCCTCGAGGAGGAGGAGCACAAAGCTGCTGCACATTCCTCTCCCCCTTGTACCTCATCACCTCTGTGAGGCCTGCACCACAGATCATCTCCCTCCATTTCCCAGATGAGGAGACCGAGGCCCACAGAGGGGCAGTGACTTGCTCAGGGGCCCACAGAGGAGACCGCTCCCCCTCCCAGCCAGAGGCCCTGGCCCCCGGCCTTCACTCCTCCTCCAGACACACCTCAGACCAATGTCCTGTCCTCTGGACTCTCGGGGTGTGTTGAGGCCCTCAGTCAACATGAGCCATGGATGGAGAGGCACAAGGTGTCTCGGGGTCCCATGCAAGTGGCTTCTGTGTTTTCCAGCCCCCTGGGATTCTCTGACACCAGGCTGGACCTGAGGCCATGCCAAAGTCCTCAGCTCCCTAGGATCCCCTCAGGATAGTCCCTGCACAGAACTCCTCCTTCACTCACTCAGGAAGGGGACCTCCGTGTGCCACATCTGAGTGACAGTGTAGGGGGTGACCACGGCACTGTGTAACGGTGACATTTGCATCCTTTTTCACTTGGAAACTTCTAATGTCCCTTCTCCTTTCTCAGCTCTCATGTTTGAAGTCTGTGGTCTGAGCCTTTGCACAATCCTTAGGCACCTCCTGCCAGGGCCTCGATGGAGGCCATTAAGAATCTGTCAGGAAGGCCCATTAAGAATCTGTAGGTTCCTCGATAATTCTCATTGCCATCTGGGGCGTATCCTTGTCGACAAGGCACCGGGGGAGACTCACTGGTTTGTCAGCAGTGACCAAAATCGGGCTAGAGTGCACAGTCCCAGAGAGCACACAGTTCTGTCCCAGATCCACCATTTGGCCCAAGGCTGTGCAGCCCCTGTGTCCACAAGACCTGTGTGACCTCATAGTGCCCATCCCTGGGACAGGCAGAATGCCCTCCCCTGCGAGCTGCAGTGAAGACAGAAGGAGCAGCAGGGGCCTGGCTTCCTGAGGACAGACTGGGCTGCTTTAGGAAGAAAGGAACCCCCACCCACTCCATCCACCCACCAGCCTGGAGGATGATGAGGGCCAGCTGATGGGTTCCCATGGAAGCCAGACACCTGCTCATTCTGCCAGCTCCTCATCTCTTGGAACAGTCCAGGCGACACCACTGTATCCCGTGACCAAGGCCTCCTGCCCCAAACAGTCCCCACCTGCCCCTGCAGCTCACACCCCCCGCTTCCCGTCCAGCTGGACAAGACAGACCGTTATTTCTCGGGGAACCTTAAGTGAAAAACTTACCAAAGCACATCCTGCCTGGTCCCTCCCCACCTCACCTCCCATCCTTCCAGTTCTCCAGCCTCCACTCACCTCCTTGAGAAGCTTCCTGCTCTCCCGGTGGCATGTTTGGAGGATGTTTTTAAGTATTTGACAGTTCTTCCTGAGGAGGGAAAAAAGAAACACTGTGGAGTGGTTTGAGGGTAAATCCCATTTGTTTGAAAACCCAGAAGATCCAGACAGCCTGGATAAGCATTTTCACTGTGTCCTCTGAGCCCTAAGGTGTCTGGGAATGGGGAGGGGGCTCTCCTATTGTCACCTTGGGCCTCCATTCTCTTATTTTCTCAGCAGATGTGTTTTAAATAGTCTTAATTTCATGTGGACAGAGAGTTCTGTTGCTGCAAACACTTGAAAATCTTCAATTTGGTTCAAGCCATGATCTGTCACTTAGGGAAACTGATTCCTGAAGCAGAACCACTGTCCTAAGTTTTCAGAAAGACTTGAAGCCTGCCAACCAGGTCAGACCCTATCCCCAGGGTTTGCTGTCTCCCAGGAGCTCCCAGCTGACTGAAGGGCAATGCCAGCCCTGTGGGGGGTGTCTGGTCCACCCAGGTGGTGCTCGCATGGAGAGAGGCCTACTCACCTGGACACCTGTCTCCACGTCTCTTTTAAACGTTGAATGGAGGGGCCCTCCAGAGCCCAGAGGATCGCATGGAGAGAGGAAAGGTTCCTCAGGCCTTGGCATTCCTGGGGAAGGGAAGAGAATGAGCTGTGAGGGGGAGCTGGAGCCCTGCTTCCTGTGGCTTCTGTCGCCTCATTGACATCTCCTATCGTGGATGAGACAGCAGCTCAGGGACCCGGGAAAGGCACAGCTGGAACCTGATGAGGAATACTTCCAGGGAGGATGATTTCAGCTCAAGCCAAGAAAGGAGCTCAGGAAGGGGTGAGCTTCCCACCACTGGGACCAGGAGTCAGGTCATCGAGGCCTGGCAGGAGGGGCCTAAGGATTGTGCAAAGGCTCAGACCACGGACTTCAAACATGAGAGCTGAGAAAGGAGAAGAGGCAGTTCCCCCGACTCCAGAGAGGGGCTCCCAGGGCCTCCCACATCTTACCTTGGCCACCTGGATCCAGAGCCCCACCACCCTGGCCCTGTCCTGGGCCGTCATGCTCAGGTCCCCAATGCAGGTGGTGACTATACATTCGACCACTCTGTTAAAGTGGGTTATGGTGGCATGGATGCTGGGTGCCAGGTGCTCATTGCCCCTGTTGTCACACTGGGACCAGATGGAGTCCAGGAAGTCGTGGGGCATCACTGTCTTGAACAGCTCCTGGGGAGGACAGGGAGTGTCACCCAGCCCTGCCACAGCCCAGCTCAGCATCCGCAGCCCCCAGTCCCAGGCCGGGCCAGTGGTGAGAGCTGGAGCACAGGAAGCTGAGAATGCGGCCTGAGGCTTGTGGGAGTCCCTGGGTGTTGCCTGTGTCCCCTGAGGGCACCCAGCACAGGACGACCCCGGAACCTATACTGTGGCGCAGGGAAGTGGCATTTGCTCGCCGCCCAGTCTCACTTCCTCCAAGCACCAGAACTCGGCTCCTGCTTGACCATCTCTAGGGGCATCTTCCACCCATTCTGACCATCCTGGGGTCTGACTCTCTTTCAGATGCACATTCCCCCAAGGCAGCAACAACCACGGGCTTTGTTTGTCTGCCTTGTAGTCATGTACACATGAAGTGCCTAATTAGTGCTGAGGCTGTTGAGGCCTCCTGGGCAAATGAGTGAACTACCCAAGGACGAGACAGCACTTCAGTGTGCTCCCCTCCCCCACCAAAACGCAGACTCTGCCCAACTTCCTCTCTGCTCCACCTCATCCACCTGCACAGCCACTCTGCATGGCAGCTGCTCTCAAAGTCCATCCCTACTGTCCACATGAGGACAGCAAAGGCTTGGGAGTTAAGAAGGCTGCTCAGGTCACATGAGGGTAAGTGGGGAAGCAAGAGGTTGGAGCGAGATCATGGGATTCTGGATCAGGAAATGGCAGGTCTGGGGCAGCTGATGGCACAGGGAAGGCCGGCCCCACCTGCCCTGAGAGCCCCGCTGCTCACCACATCCATCAGTGTCAACTGCTCTGCCACCAGCCGGGGAGGGAACTCCAAGAAGTCAGGCTTCTCCTCCCTCAGCAGGTTCTTGGAGGTCACATCCCAGGGGCAGGTGGGCTCTGGGGCTGGATCTGGCTCTTCTGTTATCTCTCCAGGTGGAGGGAGGATTCTCCCTGGAGCCAATGGTCCAGCTGGCTCCAGCTCAGGAGCTGGCACTGGGGCTGGAGCTGAGGTTGGTGGTGGCTCTGGCTCCAGCTCTAGCACAGGTGGTGGAACTAGAGCTGGAGCTGGATGTAGCCATGGAGCTGGCCCTTGCTCTGGCTCTGGAGCTGGAGGGAGCTCTGGAGATGGTACTGAAGCAGGAGAAAGAAACAGTGTCACTCAAGTAGCTGACTTCCCCTGTGCCTGTCAAAGCCAGGAAAGACCCCACTGCCTTGAAGGGAACCAAGCCTCTGAACACTCTGCAACTTGTCTTCCCAGACTGCAGTCGCCTCACCTTCCAGCTCTGCCTCAAAAGGCCGTGGATGCTCCAGCTGGACCTGGAGAAGGTAGGCGTGGCCCTGAAGCCCCGAGCCAGGCAAGCTGAGATGCAGAGAGGCCAGCTTCATGCTGGAGCAGGGATAGTGCAGGAGCTCCCAGAAATCCTGCCCTGGGTCCAGGCAGGTTCCCACCAGAGAAGAGATGGCACTGGGGGAGGCAATTGGGCAACAGAGTCAGAGGCCTGGGCTTTCCCTCCACGCTTCTCACCCAAGGCACCCTGGCTTGGGACTGGGCCCTATGCCTGCCCCTCTCCATCCAGGTGAGAGCCACATGGCAGCCCTGACCCCTGTGAGGCTGTCCTGGCAGTGGCAGGCCTGCTTATCCAGCAGGTTGACACAGAGTCTGTTGTGACTCTCTTCCCACTGACACTCTTCTCCTGAAGGTCTGGGACACAGCCCACCCCGGCCCTCCATGCACTTGTGCAACTGGATTGAGCACTGAGACAGATTTGTGAGCAGGTTGCTCACACACCTCCTGTTCTGGGCCTGGAGGCGGTGGTCAGAAGAGGTAGATGTGGAGAAGGGGAGGCAGATTCAAATGGGTCTGTGGTGGGAATGGGTTTCTAGGGGAGAACTCAGCCCAGCCACCCCTCTGGTTCCCAGGGGTCCTGGCACCCATCCATAGCTCTTTGACTCCTGTCCTCCTGGAGTGGAAGCCACCGGGCCTCTGCCTTCCCATGGGAATCAAAAGATGCGTGAGATGCGGCTTCTGACAGGCTCCCCTCAGCCACAGCCTCCATCTCTCCCCCCACAGCTTGTTCTTTAGAGACAGGAGGCCGTCCTTCTGCACCCAAAGACCACTCACTTTTTTAGGTGGTCCTGCGCTCTGCCCTCCTGGCTGGAATAAGGGGAGATGCCTCCAGATGTAAAGGAAGCTATGAGGGCATCCCTTGGGATGGACGGTGGATGACAAGACCTGCGAATGATGTCTAATGTCAATGTCTGACTCTCAGACGGAAATTGAGGCCACGCATTGTGTCTCCTTCATTCACTGAGTTTACTGTCTCCAAATGTCCTGCATGCAGTAGGTGCTTAATCTACATGGTTGAATGAATGTAGTCCACCCAGAACCATCCCAGACACCTGAGTGGGCCTAGGGCCTCTCTGCTGCCCCAGAGATCCTTGATTGGCTACCCCAAGGAAAAGGACCAGGACCAGCTGGATGGAATCTCCAACTCCTTGACAGGGTGCTTTCCATGTGCTTTTCCAAACTCAGAAAGGCCGCATCTCAGAGATGGGTGAGGCAGACTACTTTTCATGGGGAAGAGAGAAATAAACACCATGAACAACCACAGCACGTCCACAGCCCTCTCTGCAGAGCCAGGCATCAGGTAAGCACCCGCCATGGCTGATCCCATGAGTTCCTACAAGATCCCCAGGAAATTTATCCTTTCCCACCCTACTTTTCAGAGGAGCAAACTGAGGCTCAGAGAGATTTGGTGACACTCCCAGGACACACAGCTGGCAGGGGGCAGAGTCACCACTGTGCTGAGGAGGGAGTGGCCACTCACCTAGTAAACAGCTGGTCCTTGACTTGGTGGGATGTGTCTAAGGCCGAGTAGTTGACCACGAAGGTGGTGAAGCTAGAGATGTTCCTACTCAGGAAAGCTGGTGCGATGGACTCTGTCAGCTTCTCCATCATGCCTGTCTGGAGGGCCCGCATCCTGCAGGCCTCATTTAAATTCACGGTGGACTCATCCTCACACTGAGGGAGAGGAGGAGGGACATACACTCAATGACATCATGGTGAACCAGCGGGAGAATTGAGGTGACTTTCTACCCTCCTGTGTAGCTGGTGGGAAGGAGTGGAGGTCCAGATTCCTTTGGGAGTGGGACTGTGGAGCACTCTAATGAGAAAACCCCGGGGGGTTCCAGGGGAGACTCAGATTTGAGTCTGCATTCTAGTAGTGCCTTGGTCATCTCAGAGTCCTGGGTATGAAGACCCCTCTGCACCCACACTCACATCAGACCAGCCCTCTTCATTGATGGACTGGTGCACCTGTGTCCTCTCCAGGGAGATGGCGAACTGGAAACCATCTACCAGCTCCTCAACTATCACTTGGGTGCAGCTCTGCAGTGACAGTGCCCAGAAGTCAGGCCAGGAGGCATCAGGGGCCTGCCTGGACTTTGCCACAGAGGGAAACCCCACCACAGTTCAGGCACAGAGGGGCATCTGCATAGTCTCCATCAGGGAAGGAATGTGAACACCTCGATGGCCTGGGATTCACATGTGGGTAGAAGAGCTTGGTCCCCAGCAATCACCATCCTCTCCTGCAGCCAAGATCTTCAGTGTGAACATGACACACAACCAGATCTCCACCATTTAGCTACCTCCTCCTGCTCAGGGTGGTTCCTCCTCATACTACCTTCTCTAACTCCACCTCCCACATACACACACACGCACACACACACACACACACACACAATGAGGGTCAAGGGGTGTGGGGCTGTCCATTTGGGATCACAGTTGTGTCCTGACCTAGAGTGGCCTGCCCTCGGCTACGCTGTTACCTGATGGTTCCTCCTGCCAAAAGGCCACAGACATTCGAGGTGAGGGCTGAGCCAATGTCTAAAGCGACTTAATATGCTCTCATTCTTGGCTTTCCGGGGGCCAGAGCCTCGGAAAGTCACGGGACAACACGAGAACATCCTGCTGTGTCGAGTGTCTCCACTCAAATGAACTGGACAGGAGGCTGTGGTTACAGTGTGGGTGCCTGGTAACCAGAGTTCTAAGTTCTGTTGGGGGCTGTCACCAAGGAAGTGAGGTCACTTCTTCAAGGTTCTATTACTTGGCCCCTTCCTTCAATCAGACCCACTCAAAGCCCCCGCTAGGCTGTTGGCTGCTCTCCCTCCTTGCCCATGTCATCTCCATCACTGTACTCAAATATCCATCACCACCCTCCCCACAGCTCCTTGGACATGGAACCAGTGGCCAGCTTTGAGGAGACAGAGCTGAAGTCACACCTCTTTTATCCTACCGGTTCTGTGTCCTGGAAAAGCCACTGTGCCTCTCAAGATCTCCCCAGTCTCCCAACCTGCACAATGGGGATGGTGCTAAAAACAGCTTTCTAGGAACATCGTCAGGTGTATATGAGATGATACCTACAACACCTGTGGATTGCTGTCACATGTGTCTAATGCTGAACCTCCCATCTATGTCAGTTCCACCTGTGCAGCCTCCACAAACCCCCACTCCATACTTCTTGTCACACATCATTGGCCTGAATTTGGTCTGGTCACTCTTATCTGCAAGAAGGGTTAGGAATTTTATCTTTTAGTTTGTTGAATTGCCACCCAAAATAAAACTGATTCTCTGTTCTGAATATTAAGGGAGAAGGTGAACAGTGGAAACTACCCGTGCTCTCGCCCTACACTAACCTTCAAGTTGAAGGGAAGGAAATGAACTTTTCAGATGAATCAAGCATGTATTTACCTACCACAGGCTCTCTTTTCTTGTTGTTTATTCATCCACAGAGAACAAGAAGTCTTGCTTCCAAACCAGAATGTATGAGACGTCCACTGCCCTCTGTTCCCAGCAGAATGACCAGAACCAATTTGTTGGCTTTTATTTGCATGGCCCTTGTAAGTAGATCTGAGAACATTCTTTCTATGTCCTTCATAGAGTGGGTCTGGGAGAGTCTGAGGTTGTAGAGAATTGTAGGCAAATATCAGGCTCCTGAAAAACTGAGTCAAATTTGAATCTCTGTAATTCAAAGGAGAGTGTTATCAGCATCATGGTAGAATAAGATACCTCCTGTTTTTCTACTGCTGCACTAACAATGCTTTGGCATCCATCCATAGACAAAAGTGCCTTTGTGGGTGAAGTGGGATCCAGCACCATATGCCAAGGGACCCAGAGGGAGTCTCACCCAGCCATGCATCTGGTAATAGGCAGACAGACCTCGGTCCCAGCTCTGGACCCTACAGTGGCCCGTGAACCAGCTCAAGCTCCTTTCAGCTGCTGCATGGAAACCCCTGAAAACACTGTCTTAGATCATGACACACAGAGGAGAGGGCCTTTGTGGAAGTCCAGGTTTCAAGAAGAGAAGTTCCAGCCCTCTGTTGGAACACAAAAGTATGAGTGTGGATGGGTTGAAGAGTTTGGGGGCATTGGCAGCTAGGTACTCTTAGAGGGCTTTAAAGGATGTGGATCCTGTAACTGCACTGAGCACTCCATCAAGAAGTCTCCCACGACTTGTGGGGTATGCCTCACCCATGCATCTCCCCAGCTGGCCCTTAGGCACCCCCAGTGCTCTACGTGCCTCACATACACACACCTCCACCCTAGGGCTTCTTCCCTGTGTATGCTCCCAACAGTGGTGGTTAGAGTGAATTTTGGAGGACAGCTAGTGAGCACGTACAGAAACTTGGTCCAAATCCGCAGGCCAGAGAGAGACCACAAACTTGAGTTTTGTGGAATACAAAAGGGAGGCTGTCAGCGCCCAGCCTATTACATCACAGCATCAAGAGAATGCATACAAGCTGGAGAATTCTGCCATTAATGAACAAATTAAAAATGCTGGGATTATACTGGTATAACACATTAAAACACAAATGTATTATTGAAACATATATTAAGTTTTAAAAAATGACATTTCAAATGTTGGAAAAATTAAGTTTGAGAAACCTTGTAGGTGGTCAGTAAACATCTGTCCCTCCCTCCGTCTCCAGAGCAGCCGTATGTATATATATAGATACACACACACACAGATAAACATTCCCCCTATAAGTTCTATATATAGAGCGAAGCATATGTGCGTGTGTGTCCACAAACACTCATACATATATATAATGCATGTACCTATGTATATCACATAGATGTATGTATACATGATAGAATACTCACATGCACATGTGTATATCTCTACAATTTCACCTTCAATAAGGTAAATTTCCGGTTTGTATTGACTCTAAATAACTCTGCATTTTAACTTGTTAGGTCTGTTTCGGTGTGTTTTCCCCCAACTTTCTGGTTAGTCCTCTGGGCACTTCTCAATTGGATAACTGTTATGGTTTTCATTCGTTGTTGTGCTTTCATTTTCTCTTTTTAATAAACATATTTGTTGAAATATGACATACAATCAGAATAGAGCACAAACCCATGTGTAAAGACTGATAAGTTATTAAAAAGTGTACACATGTGTTAACACCACCCAGGCCAACAAACAGAACATGACCAGTTCTGTTTATAGTAGATTATACATGATATATATAATAGATAATAACCGCAGTTACCCAGATTATTATTTCTCCTTTTTCAGGAAGTAGCACACTGAATGGCAATGCTTAAAGCAAATTTGGTCATGATGTGGCCTGCTTCAAATATGTAGCTGGATTTGGAAGGTTAATTTTTTTTAGGAATACATGAGTTTAGTTCCAGAAAAAAAGAGGCTTGTAAATTTCCTTTCCTGTAATGACCTTGTAAGATTTTTGTAGCAAAGTTAAGCTATTCTCATAAAATAAATCAAAAAGTTTTTCCCATTTTTCCTGTTCTGTGGAAGAGCTAGAGTCAATGTGTATTATTTCTCTCCTGAATGTTTGGTGAAATTTGCCAGCAGCGGTGTTGGCCACGATGAAATGTGGGAATGTTTTAAACTATGGATTCAGTTTCTTCTTTAGATATGGGACTATTCAGATTTCTCATTTCTTCTTGAGACAGTTTTGGTAACTTTCATTTTCCTGGCAATTTGTGAATTTCATCTAAATGTTCAAATGTACTGACATGTTATTTATAATGACAAGTGTGTTGTCAGGGAAGGTCTGGGATGAGTCTCCTGGGGGCGGAAGTCAAGCTCAACTCATGTGTCCCCGCAGCTTCAGGCACCTGGATGCTGGAGGGAGAGCTTGTTCTCATTGCAGGACGAAAGGCTGAATGCTTTTCTTTTCGCCCTCTGCTCTCCATTCACACCAGCTCAGGAGACCTTGTTCCTGGCCAAGTTGGCGTGCAGGCAACGACCCATGTAAATTCTTCCAGGCCAGGTGGATATTTGGAATTTTTTTCTCAAATGTTCTCTTGAAACCACATGGCCACATTTGTATAATATTCTCTCTTTATTTTCTATTTGAGTCAGTTTTGGTAATCACATTTTCAATTTTTAAACTGTACAAAGCTGTGTCTCTTAGACTCCTAAGTGTTTTCAGTTTTAACTCCTTCAAACTTCTTCCAGATGTTCCTGCCTTACGGTGATTCCTTCTTCATGAGAGCTCTGAAGCTCTTCCTAGCTGCCTTGTTGTTGACAGTGGCAGATACACGAGTTTCATGGGGCAGAAGTTTAGGCAGTTTGATTGCCAGCCTTCTGCTGCACCATTCTCAACCCACAGATGCCGTGCTTCTCTGCTTGTCCCAGAGCCTTCAGTTGTAATTACTCTTCCTCCCCAGGGCTATCTCCAATCTCATGTTGATATTATCGCTGTTCTCTGAAGCATTTGATGATGTGTTCAAATGAACAAGCATTTTGGATCCTGAACCAAAGAACCATTTACAAAACGTACTCTGAATGTGATCTGCTTTTCCATTCATTAAACTTTTCTCATAAACTTCATCACTTTTCTCCATGTGTGTGGAATTCAGTAAGGATGTTCCAGAGCCCAGGTGATGTTACTTGATTTAGCTATAAATTCTAAGGCTTCAGGAGAGCTGTTGCCACAGATGGAATGAGTTGGCTTGGCATTCTTCCTTAATTAAGTGATTACATTGGATTTGAAGATAATTGTGGTTTGAGTCTTTTCCCTAAGGAGCCCCATCCGTCACAGCAGGTTTCAGTACAAGAACTATAAGTATGTTGTGGCCTTGGTTTTTGCCATTGAGGAAATCAACAGAAACCACCATTTTTTACCCAACATATCTTTGGGAGTTGATCTCTATAATGTCCTGCACTATGAACAGAGGACACTGGAGAGTTCACTCACTTGGCTCTCAGGGCTGGGCAACGACATCCCAAATTACACCTGTAGGAGAGAGAGCAAGTCTCTAGCAGCCCTTACTGGAACAACATGTGCAATTTCTGCCCAGATTGGAACACTGCTGGAACTGTACAAATTTCCACAGGTAAGGCTGTGTGGGATGGGGAGACATGAAACCATGTCTACTTTGATGCCATTCTCAGGTGCCTGAAAAGGAAGAAAGGAGGAGACTGTGTTTATGCATCTCTTACAGGATGTAATCTCCAAGGACGAGTGTATAGAGTCTTAGTGAGGTATGCACATTTCTTTTATTTTGTATCCATAAACTCTATGATTTCATCCATGTCCATTGATAACAAGGTTCCAGGGACCATTTGCTCTTGGCCAGATTGGGTCCCAAGCCTGAGTCAACAAGCCATTTGCATCAACAACCTCTGCAGTGATGCAAATGAACTGCATCAGAGGAGGCGATGTCAGGTGTAAGGTGAAGGTGACAGACAGGGCCCATGCCACTCAGGGCTCAGACAAGAACAATCCAGCATCAATGCCTCCAAAGTGCAAGATAGGGAGGGACAGACTCACACACCCAGGGCCCAGGGCAGCCACAGAACATTCTGTGTGTGACCCATGCATGGCTGCACACCAATCATGAGTGCAGAAACACCACAAATCCATGAGTCCCTGCCTGGGGAATCAATAGTCATGCTGAATTTATAAGATTCCAAATCAGTAACTCAAGATCAATGCAGAAATAATGTTGCATTTTGATTTTCTAAAAATTGACCTCCTTTCCTTTTCCTCAGTTCTTTTAACCATGTTAATTCCGGAATCAATATGTTGTGATGATCCACTTCTGCACCCTCAACATTGGTTTCCTCCATTATTAATGCTGTTGTGAGAAATTCCTCCCTTGCCTCACCCTAAAGCAGAGGATACTAGCTGGAAGGAGCCCCTGTATTCCCCATCACCCCAAACATCTATGACTAAAACAAAGGTCACACTTACACACCTCTATGGCCCTGGAGCAAAGGGGATTTTAAGGCAGTGAAACCATAGTTCTATATGATTCTGTAATGGCGGATACATATTACTATGCATTTGTCAAAACCCATAGAATGTACAACACAAAGAGTGACCCTAATTCCAACTATGGACTTTCATTAATTATAAGGTATCTGGACTGGTTCAGGAATTATAAGAAATGTACCACACTCAAGTTAATAATTTGTAGTTAATAATGTTACAGTAATAATGTTATATAAGCTATATAGATTACTAATGAGATGTTAATAATAGGGAAACTATGTTGGGGGGGATTAGGATATATATAGGAACTCTCTATAATTTCCACTTAATTTTTCTGTAAACCTAAAACGATAAACCTATAACTGTAAAACGTTATAAGAAATAAAATCTATTTTTTTAAACCATATTTTCCTATCTGGTAGACTCTAGCTGCATGTCACCATTGAGCATTTAAAATGGGGCTAGTCCAAATTGAGATGTGCTGTAAGTGTAAAATACACAATGGATTCCAAAGCTTTTATATAAAAATATGAATGTGTAATACCTCAATGATAATTATATATTAACTACATGTTGAGATGATAATTCTTTGGAGATGTTGGGTTAAATAAAATATATTAAGATAAAAAAATGAAAGGCTTACATGGCTACTGACTTGGGAATTGCAAGATGCACAACTACACACACACACGAGACTCTGGCTGAGGCAGAGTCTTCTAGGTTTTGCAACCACCTCATAAACTTATGGTCTCCCACATTCAAACCCACCTCTCCTGACTTGGAGCAAGGCTATTGCTATGGGTTGAATTGTGTCTCCCAAAAGATATGTTGATGTTCTAATCCCTGGAAGCTATGAATGTGACCTTATTTGGAAAGAGGGTCTTTGCAGATGTGATCAAGTTAAGATGGGGTCATTAGTGTGGACTCTAATCCAATATGACTGGTTGGAGAGGAAACAGCATTTGATGACAGAGGCAGAGATTGGACTGTTGCAGCTGCAGCCAATGAACACCAATGATTAGCGGCCACCACCGCAAGCTGGGGGAGTCAAGGAAGGGCCTGCTGCTACTTTGATATCAGATTTCTAGGCCTCAGAACTGGGAGAGATTGAATTTCTTTTGTTTTAAGTCACCCACTTTGTGCTATTTTGTTACAGCAGCCCTGGAAAGTCATACAAGTATAAATGGCAGAGCTCATGTCACACAGGAAACATAAAACAGAGGCAGAAAAAGGGGGATTTATTCTCTTCCTTCCAGGTTGGAGTGGTTTCCAGAAAAACTGGTTGCTGTAGCAGAGGTCCCTGGTGTCACTGTGGTTTTTCTGGGGCCACAGGAGCTGGTGAAGATGTTGGGCTGTTTGAGGAGACAGAGATAGTGGTATGTGGATCTCTAACTATTATGCTGGAAATTTTGGAGATATTTGTGATTCAAGAGTCCTTAACTTGGGAAAAGGCCATCACAAGGTTATTGGAATCAGGTCCGACTTGCCCTTCCCCACTGTTGCCTGAGACAAATGGGACCTTGTCCAATTCATAATGAACCAAAGAAGACCTTCCATGTAAGCAGATTTATAATATTGAAAATTTTCCCAACTCTTAAGTGTCTGTTGATAGGATGCTGGTTAAAGCTATTATAATAAATTCAAATTAAGTACTCTAGACATTAAAAATCAAATCGGAGTCTATTTTTGAGCAAAAACTAAGTTTAGCTATTATAGGATACCAACGTTGTGAAATGAAATTTTCATGTTTATGTACATAAGAGGAAAATTGGCTGGAAGACAAAGCACCAAAATATTCATAGGGAATATCTTTGAAAGATGAACTTACAGTTGACTCAGTTTTCATTTTTTTTTCTCTTTGCTTACCTGACTTTCTGCTAAAATGATCATGCAATTTTGGTAATAAGGAAAATTGTGTATTGTTTTACATGACTAGACCATCATCGCTGAAGATTCTATGAAACAGGTGGGAGAAATAAGGGATCAGGTGTGTCTCTGACTTTTGTCAGGAAACAGCGCTCAAATCTCTGGCTACAAGAGGAGTGCTGCTTTTCTGGGGTAAGGGCTTAAACAGCTTATTCCCTCTCCAAGGAGAAAATGATCTAATGTGCAGTTCAAGCCTGCAGATAAACTGCTGAACCTAAAAGACGGTTGTCTTCAGATCACTGTTATCATCTCATCTTCTTTTAGTCTGCTAAGCTGCAGCATCGCCTTATCCATCCTGTGTCATCCATGCGCCCCTGTTGTTGATGGTGGTGGTGGTTGTGTGTGTGTGTATGTGTTTGTGTCGAGGTAAAGGTGAGGGGAGGGAAAAGGTCAAGGAAATAATAATGGCAAAGATGGCATCATAAAATTGAGACTTCACAAGTACTAGCCACCAGACTTAATCTTACATGCACCTTAAAATCCTGTGTCATTAAAATGGGACATTGGTGACAATCCCAACTAAATAAGAATACACCTCTAATTGTTGACTCTGTTTCACTCTTGAGTTTCTGTCCAACTTTCGTGTTTTGCTTTTTTTTTTGGCAATACTTTATTTTCTAAAGAATGAAACTCCTAGGAAACAGTCCCTTAATAAACATCGAATCTGATTCCCAAGGGCCAATTATCCACTCTTATAATGGTCTCTCCACGATCAAAAATGTGAAAGGCCGTTGGCTAGAGTGGAAATGTTGGAGTTATGCCAGTGGCACACTGTATTTCCCTAATTGAACTTCTGCACCTGGTTTGGCGGAAACTAAGAGACAGTACTGAACTCTGCAATGTGCAGGATGGCAAAAAAGGTCAGCCCCAGGCCGACTCGAAGACCCAGAAGGCATTTGTGGATGCCAGCTATTAACCTAAATTATCTTTGTTTCCTCTCAGGACTCTACTGCTTTCTTGCTTTCATTGAGATTCAAAAGTGTTCAACCCAAGGTTTGTTGATGGTGAAGGAAGTGGTTAGTACCTCTTGCAGTTCTACAGCACTGGGTTTTCAACACAGTCCCTGTGTGTGATTTTATATTATCTTACAACCATTTGGAGGTAAGAAAGACAAACATTGTCCTCAACCTGTTTCCGATGGAGAAAGTGTGGCATAGAGATGGTAAGTGAGCTTCTTAAGTAATGAAGAGAATATCACACAGAGAATGGAGGCCAATGCTATTTGATCTACAGGTAGACAATCGTGAGTTTGAACCTCTGCTCCCATAGATACCAAGAGATGACCTTGGGAGAATATAGAACCTCTCTAGGTTGCTTCTTCCTCAACTTGAAATGTGAATGATAATATTTACATGATATGGCTATTTTGAGGAAATGCAATAAAATAAATAGAACATCTGAATGACATTTTGTGGGATGCCTTATGTGTGATAAATGCTTAGTAGTGATAGGCATTATTTTAATCAAAGCTTCATTTAACTAGATTCTTAATGGCAAAATGAGATAAGGTAGAATGCTTCACTCCTTTATTAATAAATAACTTTATTACAAAATAATGCAAAATGGCATTTTGTCCATTGTTTCCATTATGTAAATATCATGACCCTTCAGATGCTTCTGATACTCACTCTTTATAACCAGAAGAGAGGAATCTCACTGTTTCCTCACTTCCTGCGGCCATAGAGGGGCAGCTACAATAGGTAACATTTTTGCAATATTTTGCAGAATATATATGGCTCTTTTGTCTACTTGAATATACTTCTTTTTTTCCCTAAAAATAACACCTTAATCAAATGAGCATGTATAGGTTTTCATTGGAAAGTAAATCTATGGTATTTGCATTTGAGTATTCCATTACTCGCTAAAATGGAAGCTGATTTAGATTCAGAAAGGATATGGATTTATAGCTGTTGAGGAAGATAAGAGGGTGCAAAATATTTGTACATAATTTGAAAATTACATGGAATCTAAAGACCAGAATTATCCATCAGTAGTTTCTCCTGGGAAAACCTAAAATGAGACCCCATTACAACTGCTGTTGTGTGTCCACAATCATGCGCGTGCACATTGAAACATGGTGCTGTAATAGCCTCCATGAAGGTTTTTCCCTAGTATGCCAGACTCTATCCGTCCTGCAACGTACCAGCTGGGAGACCAGGAGCAAGTGACTTCCCTTCTTTGAACCTCATTTTCCTGGTCACTAAAATGGCTTTAAGAGTTACTGTATGAAGAGGCCTGCTTCAATGATTAAGTAAGATAACACCAGTAAACTGCCTATTTCAGTACTCGCCAGAATAAGTGCACAATAAGTGTTGTTTCTATTTCCTCCGACTCAAGCACTGATCATAATGTTGGAAATAAGATGACTTCTCTATTGCACACCAGCAATGAAGAACACTTCTTCAGAGGCCTTCAGAAGCAATGCATTAGTGAGTTCAGGACTCAGGGCTTACATAGGAGCTCAATGGATTCAGATCATTTCATCCTTT
The DNA here is from genome assembly GCF_020826845.1 of Diceros bicornis minor. Classification (NCBI taxonomy): domain Eukaryota; kingdom Metazoa; phylum Chordata; class Mammalia; order Perissodactyla; family Rhinocerotidae; genus Diceros; species Diceros bicornis. The sequence continues at coordinate 131,690 of NW_026691228.1, read as the reverse complement.
CCCCAGGTGGTTGGTCAAAGCGAAATGTCAGAAATCATACAAAATGCTATTCAAAGTGTTGTTTCTTCTTCAGTTGAAGATGGTATGTCTTTTATTTCTTTTCAAAAATACTATTTGGAAGAGAAAGTGAAAATGAGGTGAATTTTCTTGTCTTTCTCAGTAATAAAGTCCAAAGACAAAATGTATAGGTGTGAAGAGGGAGGAAAAAAGGAAGAAGACCAGAAAAATAAAAAGGAAAATAAAAGGAAGAGAAAAGAATTAAAAGATAGTATATGGAGTGATTTTATTCAAATGAGTACATAATCTCCCAGGTGAACAATTTAGATGCATGTTTTGGCACACATTTTAAAAATTTTTATTTACTTTATCATATGTTAGAGGATGAATCTTTCTTTATAATTTTATCTCATTTGGATTAAATACAAAAGTTTCAATATCACAACTAATGAAATTAAAAGTAATTTAAAAATTAAATCTTAGACAAATAAATCTGCCCCCTGAATCATAGCCATCTGCTTCCAGAGATGATGGAGAAAGGGTGTGAGATAGGACAATGGATAAGAAGATATGAAAGGGACTTGGATCTTGGGAAAAGGAGAGGAGATGGAGGGGATTAGAGAGAAAGCTTCATGAGGAGAGAGAAAATGAGTCATAGGTTTGGTGAGGTGATAAAGAAGGAAGAACTAGAAATAGAACTGGTGTTGAAAACAATCTGAGGTTTAAGAAGTCCAATATGAACCTGGGAATTTTGGCTGATGGAAAACCATGGCTTTAAATAGTGACAGGGTGACTCATGACTGAGTTGATGTAAAAGAATGAAATAAAGGTCAAGAAATTCTAAACCAAGTCATTAAAAATTCTTAGGGTTTTCATCAGAGAACTCTTTTATTCTAGAAGCAGCTGAGATGCAGAGGTTCTCAAGCCTGAGCATCATCGTCATCCCCTGGGGAGCTTGTTCAAACAGATTCCTAGCCCAGGACCCAGACTTAGATTCAGTAGGGCTGGGGTGGAGCCAGGAAATTTGCATTTTTAACAAGCTCCCGGGTGATGCTGATGCTGCTGGTCCAGAGACCACACCTTGAGTAGGACAGTTCAAGAAGATTGCTCCAATGTTTTCCAAAATAGTTTGAGTCCCTGCTGAAAGAAAAATTTTTTTTTTCTAATAACATAAGCTGGCAACACCAATCATGTTCATTGATCATCCATTGAACAAATGTTTACAAAGTGAGTACCACTTGCCGAGTGTCACACTCAGCACATAAAAGGATTCAAGTAACCAAGACTCAAGTTGACTTGAGGCAGACCAGGGTCTAAACAGAGTTCCTATCCTCTCCTCCACTCTAACGGTTGTTGTGACTGTGAAAATGTCTCCACTACTTGTCCCCCAAATGCAACGTGCAATAACATCACAAAGGGTTATGAATCTACCACTGACACAGGATTTATATCATGTCCTGGAAGGGAGAATTTTACAAACGGCACAGAAGATTGCAACGGTAAGTCCAAATAGAGTAACAGCCTTCAAAAATCAGAACAGAGTTAGTTGCAGCAAAATTGAACCAGTTCCTTAGAACATGACGTGAAATTCTAGAGAAAACCTACCGAAGTGAGCAAAGATGCCAGGAAGAAAACAGGTCATAGAACCGAAATGTGACACCAGGCCTACAATTGATTTTTCTCTTTTATTGGTTGCTTTAAAAAAATAACAGTGAATGTTGAAAGTAGTCCACACCTTAGAGTCTTAACTCATTCTGCAATAACAGCCTAATAGACCAGGGTTTTCAATCAAAGCCCAAGGCCATCCGTAGTTGGAAACGTTACTAAGCAGATAGAGAAGGCTGTGCACATTATCAAATTAAAACCCAGGAAACAAATGGGAATCATAACAGCATAACAGTTGACTTTTCCCATTTATCCACTCCCTGTCCTAGATGTGGACATTGTATGAACAGGTTAGTCTTCTATTCCCATTTTGATTATCTCTATGATACTGGAGAATTATTGCCTTTGTGCACAGCAGGCTGTTACTGCTAAGAATTCTCCTAAAGAACATACACTCGGATAATTTTTAAGCTCTTAATATCTTAGGAAAATCTCTTATCTCTTCAGTCCAGCTGTCCTTATCAGTGGCTCCCAAACCTGTATGCTGAATGAAATCACCCAGTGTTTTTCTGAAAACATCAGATTCTGAGTCCCAACTTCTCTGAAATTCGTTTTACTGGGTCTGAGATTTACTTTGGGATTTATATTTTCAACAATTATCTCTAAATATTTCTGACGCTGTCAGTCGACAGAAACGTCTTGGGCACCACTGCCAATGGATAGGTGGAGCATATACATTCAGCTGGTTTGATTATGAACTGTTTGCTCCATTCCACAGATGAGGATGAATGCCACTGACTGACCACCCCAAAATTATTGGACCTATCCAATTGGAAGCTGCCTTCGTACCCCTCAACCTGGTTTGGCTCCAAGTAAGGGAAAGTCAAACTTCACACATGAAGAGGAAGAACGCACGGGTAAGTATTGATAAATCCCAGTGCCTGCGGACCACCAGGAATGCATATGATGTCCAAAGTGTTAGGTTTATTAATGTGCTGCAGCAAAGTGCACCTCCCATTGGGAAGCTTCGGTGTCTCAGTAAGAAGATGCTAGAAGGGGCTTATTGAAGTGTCTGGCCTCATGCCACGTGGCTTTGAGGAAAGCTAAGGAAGCAAGGGTTTCTTCTGTAAATGGTCCTGTCAGGAAATGAGTGCAAGTTGATAACTGGATATTTTCACTTTCAGGTAGGAGAAGAGACTAATGAAGTTGGGTAAGAGCTGTCTTTGCTTCAGAAGCAGAAGCATCCGTGTCAGCCAGGAGAGTGGAATGTTTGGGAATTTGTCAGGAATGCAAATTTTCAGGCCCCAGCCCAGACCTACTGAATTGAAATCTGTGGGGATGGGACCCAGCAGCGTGTTTGAACAAGCCCTCCAGGCAGTGCTGATGCACACCAGAGTTTGAGAACCACTGCCTTAGCCCAACCTACAACAGTAGTCAAAAAAGGTGGCAGGGGACACGCCATAAAAATCATGTCAAGAATTATTGCCCACCAATGCTGGTGATAGGTTACACTGTTTTATATAATAAAACAGGGACCGTGGCTAGTATAGGGAATAGTCTATAGAGATGGTATAAGGAGTTTGAGAGAAATATTCAGGAACATTTGAAGGTAAACATTCTTCATTAATGTTACTCTGTTTCCCTGGGTCTCCAAAACATTTTTTTTTTTTTTTAGAAAACTTGATCCTGTCTCACGTTTAGATACTTGGTGCTACAGGAATGTGAGAAGAAAAATGGGGAGACGTTTTTTCATCTTGTAAGGTCAAATAGTTCCTGACCTTGAGGAAGTAACTCTCTCCAGCTTCTCTTCTATTTTTCATTCTTAGAAATCAACCCTAATTCTTCTCAACTTGGCAAAAATAAATTTTCCAGAGACTGTGAAGTCCAAGTGAGTTTCATACCGTCATCATCTTGTGAACTGGGCATGAGAAGGGGCAGACATAGAATATACTTAAGACTCTCGCAACATTTTTCAATATGTTGTGTGGTAGATATTTTTCCAAATAAGAACCTAAATGTACCAGCTCTATTTATTCGTTAGATACCCGCTAATGTAAAATGCTACTTTTCAAAATGCAATGTGATAACTAAAACATGGTGCGGTGTGTATAGAAATTCTGTGTACTATTTTGCAATTTTTTTGTGAATTGGGTGGGGAAGTGACCATTAGCCCTATTGCAGCCCTGGAGTTGGGCATCCCACACACATGAATTTAGTTCTTACACTCTCTGCTCTCTTCGTTTCACCTATTTTCTTATTTCCCTAACAGGAACAACATTTTTAATTAATGCAGCTTTTTATCTGTTAATAACTCATAGGTCATGGCATTAAAAATTTTCCTTTTTTTCTGAATCTCAGTTGAGCATGCCTTTCTTTAATACTAAATGTGTTGAATGCCACAAAATATCCCTCAAGTGTTCAATTCAGATACTAAATCTCTTATAACTGATTTTGATTTTTACATATTGACTTGTTCTGAGAAAACTACTGGCAAATTGTACTAACCATCTATAAATGCATAATTAGCTTTAAGTCAACATCATGGTCACATGAACTATCAGCCACTTAAAGTCTTGGCTGCCCAAGTTAAATACACATATTTCTATGAAGCCCAGATCTCTGTGGTATAAAGAAAATGTCCAAATTGCCATGCTAGTGTGTGTTTTACTAGCTGAATTTCACAAATTATCAGAATAACAATAAATGGATTTGCTCTGACTTAGTGAGGCTCTCAAATAGGTGTGGAAATGGGAATGCAACACTCTCTTTAAAGGTTTGAAATCCTTTCTAATATTTTAATATCTTTTCATGCTTGGTGATTCTCAAACTTGACCATACATTAGAAACACTTGGAAGGCTGTACAAAATGTACTTATACCTGGGCCTCTGATGAATCAGAATCTCTGAGGTTAGAGCCCTATTGTCTATATAGTTTAACTTGTCAAATGATTCTAATATACAAGGGTGGTTGAGAACCATCACAAATGGCTCCCAGGGTTTCCTCTCAATCATCTGGCTAGCAGGCCAGATCACTGGAATCCTAGTTCATTTTTGAAGGAAAAGGGAGCACATACAGAATAAGTATCCAAATCACTAGGAGAATGGGAGGTTCGGAGAGATTTTAATAGTTAAAACTATTTCCAAAAGAGGGCCTGTGAGTCTGCACTGAGGATACTATGCTTCTCTCTCCTTCCACCCACCCCCTAAAAGTTCCTCAGTCTAGAAGCCCACAGACGTATATGTATTTGGCTTAATTCAATAGGTAAAAAGGTGAAAACAGATGTTCTTTCTGGCCCAATACATGAAGTCTCTGATATTTCACCAGATTCTTTTACCATATTGATTAACTCTATTCATTTTACTAGTTTTTAATATAGTTGTTGTTTTACTCAATTGGTTAACAATGAATATTTACGGTAAGAGAATAGCAGACAGCAGAACAGGGAGACCGTGAACAAGAAAAGCAACACATACATGAAAAATAATGACAGAAAGGACAGAATGTGGGACCGGAAGGCAGAGCTGTATTCATCCATAGTTTTTTGAGAAGCGACCCGATAACAGGAGAACAGTTACTTCCTACTAGGTTTGAACAATTGCGTTGATTTCCCAAGCATTCTGTTGCAATACACCCATCATCTCGATATGTAGGAAGACAAGCATCCCCAAGGAAGGTGTTTCTTTAGTTCCAAATCTCTAGAGAAAGGTCTTGGGCACAGAATATTCAGTTTCAGGCATCTCTTTCCATTTTCCTTAGTGACATTTTCTATATTTTATGGCAGGGAATAGCTAATTCTTTTGATCTCCTCGCAAACGTTACTGCCTATGGAACTGCCGGAGACAAAGAAGAAACGGCTGTGGTGCTAACTCTGCGTCTTCAGGGTGTTCAATCAGCAGCATACGGTGCAGCTCAGAAACAAACCACAGAGCGGAAACGGAGGGTAGAGACACAGTTTATGGGTAAGCCCACACGAGTCACTCTTCCTCACAAGGCATCTGCTTGGATGAATGTGTTTCAAAATGGGTTGTCTCTGCAAAAAAAATTCATGGACCACAATGAAAATAAGACCCTTTCAGAACCTACACAGGCCAGGAGTCATGAAGTTTCCACAGAGTGTTATTGAATAAAGTAACTTGTGTCCTAGAATAATGAAATCATGGGTGGAAAGATTGCGACTGGTCACTCTCAGTCTAACCACATATTTAACATTCTTTTTGGGTATTTTCCAGGTTTGTATTTCAATGGGCACTTGTCCTTCAGCTGCTAAGCTGGAGGACTTATAACTTATCTAGTGCATGGTTTCTTGACTTTGGCAATATTGATATTTGGGGCTGGTTCATTCATTGTTGTGGGGACTGCCTTGTCTATTATAAAATGATTAGCAGCAAACCTGGTATCCAGATGCCAGAACCTCACCCTAAACGCTTCAAAGAGGTAAGAATCAAGGATGTGGTCAAGAAGGGAGAAGAGAAGGAAATACCATAAAAAATAAACTGACCCATCATGCAGTGATTGATGGAAGGATATCTGCATGAATAAGTGATGAAAGCAATATAGCAAAATGTTAGCAATTGTAGAATGTGGGTGGTGGGTATTTGGGTGTTTAGTGTGCAATCTGCTTGACCATTTGTGATAAATTGTTGGGAACATATTTTTTTAAATAAGGCAAAATACCAGTGAAAGAAAGCCAATTGTAAAAGTTACTGCCCTCAAGGCATGATGACATGTGACTGTAAGATAAGTGCACAAATAACAACTCCTTGACTGCAAGTCTAAAGCATTCTAGAACTAGGACTATACCACTGTACCATATTTCCAAGGTGAAGCACATAGTTCAAGAGCTTTCACCAACTTTAACCAATTTGGTCCTCATGACAGTCCTGTAGAGTGAGCAAGGAAGGTGCTGCATTTTATGGATGAGGGAATGGATTCAAAGAGGTTGAGATTTAATCACTATGTGATATATGAATAAAAAGGCAAATTATGATTATTAATAATTCAATCCATTTTATTGCAAAGTAGTTTTCTGTTATATGACCATACCACAGTTTATCTCTTCTATTGATGGACGCCTGAGCTGTTTTCAATTTTGGCAGTATTGTGAATGAAACTCCTACAAGCATTCTTGTACAAGGCTTTTTGTGGACCTAAATTTTTGTTGCTCTTGGATGTATACCTAGGAGTGGAATTGCTGGGTTTCAGTTAAGAAACTGCCTAACAGTTTTTTAAAGTGATTGTACCATTTTACACACCAAAATATGAGAGTTCCAGTTGTTTCTCATCTTCACCAACACTTGGTGTTGTCGGTCTTTTTCATTTTAACCATCCTAATGGGTGTGTGGAAGTATCTCATGGGGTTAATTTGCATTTTACTGATGACTTATGATGTTGAGAACTTTTTCATGTGTTCACTGGCCATTTCTTCTTTGTTCACTGTCTACTCAAGTTTTTTGTCCTTTTAAAAAAGTTGGATTGTCTGTTTATTATTGAGTTGTAGAAGTTCTTTATATATTCTTGACACAAGTCTTTTGTCAGATACATGTATTGAGAATATTTTCCCCAATCTGTAGCTTGCCTATTCATTTTCTTGATGAGTAAGTGTTGAATCCTGGATCCTAGGAAAGAGCTTGCAAATGGATCAACTCTCCCTTATTCAACTTATGTTCCAGTCCTCTTGATCAAGCACCCTAGACTCCAGTCTCACACACGCTCTCCTGACTTATGCTGGTCCATGCTGGGTAGGTTTTGTAGCTCCCTGGGCCATAGTCCCTTTGCTCCCTTGTCAACCTCAATGTGTCAGCAGCTGGGTTATGTTGTGACTTAATCTTAATTTTGAGATTAAATCACAGTTGTAGGGATTAAAGTCCTGGTGGCCAGGAAGGGCAGATCCTGAATATCCACACCCCACTGAGATGGAGGTGGGTGGGTGAACATTGTCTTGTGGGGAAGCAGCCTCTGCATCATCTCCAAGCAAGTGGGAGACAGGAGGTTAGTGCATAATGGAAAGGAGTGGGCTACCTTTGGAGGCTCAGAGGGTTCAGGGGAATCTGGGGATTCGGGATCTTCAGGGACATCAATCTAGATAACTCCATCCATCTTTTTCCCAACCGGGCCCTGACCTTGGTACAGCAGACCTACCTTTGTTGGGAATTTATCATTCTTTGGAGTTTGGCTGTTCTGACCATTGAGTCTTGGGCCTGGTCCCCAGTTTCTCTGCCTTCCCACGGAGGAGATGAGAGCCTGTTTGTATACTGCCAAGGTGGCTATGGTGGTTTTAAGATATGTCCACAAATTCTTTGATATTCTTCCCTTCAAAAGGTGGAGCCTAATTCCCCTCTCCTTGAGTGTGGGCAAAACTTGACTACTCACTCCTAACAAATAGAAGAAAGTGAAAGTGATGTTGTACATTTCAGAAACTGGGTCAGAAAAGGCACTGAGGTGTCTTCCTTGCTCTCTCTTGGATTTCTTGCTCAGGAGGAAGTCAGCTGACATGTCATGAGGAAACTCAGGCAACAGATGGAGAAATCCTTGAGGTGAAGAACCGAGGCCTCGTGCCAACAGCCACATGAGTGATTTTAGAAGCAGATCCTTCAGCCTCAATCAAGTCTTCAGATGACTGTAGCCTCAGCCGATATCTTTTATTGTTGTTGTTGTGTGTGTTGATTGTGGAGTGTTGGTTAGAAGTAAGTTTGTTTTACTAATAGAGGCAATTCTCACTTTAAAGAACATTTTTTTGCTGCACAGATAAAAGGAGGGCATATTGGGAGAATAAAAAAATAGTAGATTAGGGGCCAGCCCGGTGGCGCAGGCGGTTAAGTGCGCACGTTCCGCTGCGGCGGCCCAGGGTTCGCCGGTTCGGATCCCGGGTGCGCACCGACGCACCACTTGTTAGGCCATGCTGTGGCGGCATCCCATATAAAGTAGAGGAAGATGGGCATGGATGTTAGCCCAGGGCCAGTCTTCCTCAGCAAAAAAGAGGAGGATTGGCATTGGATGTTAGCTCAGGGCTGGTCCTCCTCACAAAAAAAAAAAAAAAAAATAGTAGATTAAAGATAGACTTTGAAATACTGGACACCAGAGATGTTCTAGAATGATAAACTCAAAGATGATGGTACATTGTACAATAAAACAGGGGTCAGCAAACCATGGCCTTTGGGTTGACAACCTGTTTTTTTTAAAATAAACTCCAGATGTTACAATGTTATTACGGTGGTAGAGTTTTTATTTTATAACTTTTTTGAGATATATGTCACATACCATACGATTCACCCACTTAAAGTACACAGTGCAGTAGTTTTTAGTATATTTACAGTTTTATAACCATCACTACAGTCTAATTTTAGAACATTTTCAACACCGCAAAATGAAACCCCGAGCACATTAGCATCTCTCCCCATTCCTGCTCCATCACTTGACCCAGCCCCAAGCAACCACTGTTCCGTCTCTAAGGATTTACTATTCTAGACCTCTGCTCATTGAGTTCTGCAGATCTTCCAAGTGTTGACACATTTCATTATACGAAAACAAAACAAAACAAAATACCATACAGACCTATCAGAAAAGTCTTACATAGTGGAAAGCTGTCAAGCTCTTTGTATCAAGTGTAAGTTTATCATAATTTTGGCTGAGAGCTTGAATTTTGTCATTGTCAACAAATACTGTCAGTTGTTTTCCTTGAACTGATGGGCTCTTGGAGGTAATTTTTGAGAAAATGTGTGCCAAATACCCAAAACTGAATAACCTCAGTTTGTCAGTCGTTCTTTTAAGTAAAAATGACGTTCTATCAAGAGTGGCTAGGTCAGCTCAGATTGTCACACAAGTGCTTCTCCTCAAGACAGCCATTGTCCTTCAGTGCGTAACAGAAGTGCTTCCCGCCTACTTCCCATTTCATCACATACTATGTATTATATCAAAATATTAAAAAGAGGTATATTCAAGGTCAAGATTTAATAAAGTTAATAATACGGGCCGGCCCCGTAGCATAGCGGTTAAGTGTGCGTGCTCCGCTGCTGGCGACCCGGGTTCAGATCCCGGGCGCGCACTGAGGCACCGCTTCTCCTGCCATGCTGAGGCCGCGTCCCACATACAGCAACTAGAAGGATGTGCAACTATGACATACAACTATCTACTGGGGCTTTGGGGGAAAAATAAATAAAATTTAAAAAAAAATAATATTACTGCTCCATCAAGAACGTTGTTTAGGGGCTGGCCCCGGGCGCAAGCGGTTAAGTGAGCGCGCTCCGCTGCGGCGGCCCGGGGTTCGCCAGTTTGGATCCCGGCACGCACCGACGCACTGCTTGTCGAGCCATGCTGTGGCAGCATCCCATATAAAGCAGAGGAAGATGGGCACGGATGTTAGCCCGGGGCTGATCTTCCTCACAACAAAAAAAAAGAATGTTCTTTAGTAAAACTGGCTTTTTTTTTTTTTTTTCCCCAGCGTGAGGTCATGCCTGTGAAGACTACGATGACTCTAATATAGTTTGGTGCAACCACCTTGATTTGTGCTGAGGCGTCATCTCTCTTCAGTCATATCTGCTCCCCTCCACCTGGGGGCAGATGACCTCTGTCCCAGCTTCCAGTGGGACAGATAAGTTTTGCCTGTTTCTGAACTTCATATAAATGGAATCATAGAGCATATACTTTTTCGTGCCCGGCTTCTTTCACACAGCATTATGTTTGTGAGATTCATACGTGTGTATGGCTACGGTTTGTTCTCATTGCTATTTATATTTTCCTTGTAGAAATATCTGTCCCTTCTGTTGTAGATAGATATTTGGGTTATGCCCCTGTTTTTGTTTTTGACTCGTGTGAGTAGTGCTGCTCTGAGTACTGTACCTGTCTTTGATGAACATATGTGCATGTTTCTCTTGGTATTTACCTAGGAGTAGAATTGCTAGGTTGTAAAGTATGTGTATTTCAGCTTAGCAACTGCTGCTGGTTGGTTTTCTATGATGTTATGTTTTTGAAATCATGAAATTAGATTGGACAAACAACTGTGATTTATATATAACAAAATAAAAGACGGGAAAATGTGTGCTAGATTGGAGAGACAGTTTGGGGCCACACTCTTCGGAGCCTGAATGCCATGTGAAGGCAGAGTGGGCCGGGTGGTACAGTGAAGATGGGGCTAGGTTGAATCCACTCCTTACATTCTGTGTTACCTTGGCTAAATTACTTAACCTTCTTCAACATTAGTTTCCTCCTCAGTAAAACGGGGATAGTACCCACCTAAAAGTGTTGTTTAGAAGATGAAATAAATAATGTATGAAAACTGCTTAGAAGAGGGCCTGGTACTTAAGACATCCCCCAAAGTATTAGTTTCTTTCCTCCCAAAGGATTTTATTTGGAAATATTAGGAGATATTGATAATATTTGAGCAGGAAGATACATCATTAACTGTTATATCCTTTAAAGTGTTTAATAAACTAAAGGTAAGTCTGAGACTGAAGTGTTGGAGTTGCAATCCCCTAGTTTTCTGCTGGCGGGTATATTTTATGCCTGGCACAGAATGGGAGTGAGTGCATTTTGAGCTTCATTCTCAAGATATTGTTCTACGGAATGCACAGACCTGCCCATAGATCTACAGGGCTTTGAAGAGTAGAAATAACTTATTGTCATCACATAGCAAAAGCATTTTGGCATTCGTCTTTCTGTAGCATCTGCCCCAGAGGATGAAGCCCTAAAAGGTAAAGAGGAGAGACCAAGATGCAAATAATTGGTCTTTGTCTCAGCTGTAAAGAGATGACCATTGCTGTCACAGCCAAAGAAAGGCAAGGCCAAAGGAGCTGAAGTCCCAAAGTCTTAGGACCTAATAGCATGAGCAGTGACGTCAGATGTAAGGAGAAGGTAAGGAACAGCATCAGATGAACCTGACTGGAACAAAGGGAGGTGGCCTGGAGATGCTGGTGTTTTGTCTGGATGTAAGGGAGGAGGGAGCAGAGTGGAGGGCACCTCCTGCTTTCCCAGTGGACACAGGCTGAGTAAAGACTTGTCTTCTTCAGTCTCATCATAAATGTGTCAGCCTGTGATTTAGTTATCTGTGGTCTCTTCCAATTAAACAAGATATGTGCAGCCATGACCATCCTGGAGATGCTCATCCAGAACCTGTTGTTGGAGGATAACTGTTCACAAAGCTGATGTAAAAAAAAATGAGAGCTCCCTATAGGGAGGCTGAGTGGGTTAGTGACAGCTTCCTCTCATCCTTCAGTCTCACACTATGCCAGAATAATCTTCCTAAAGTACCACATTGATCATGGGAAGCCCTACATCGAATGCTTAAGTGGCTCTCATTGCCTATAAAATCAGTCAGACTTCTCACCCTGGCATTCGTGGTCCTCGCTGAGCTGACCTCATTCTGTTGTGAGCCTTCTTTCTGATGACTCAGTAAACCATACTTTCTTCTTTAGCAAAACTAGTTTACTTGAGCTTTTATGACTTTTTAATTCTTTGTGCTTTTATAAATCCTACTCATTCTTCAGGGGCCAATTCAAATTTATTTTCTGTCTTCCCTGAAGTTTTTTCTTTCCAGTCCAACTTCCAGTATTTTCCTTCCTGTGAATTTCTGTAGCAAATAATTTGTTCATATTTAATTTGGCAACTAATCTTGTGCCATCTTGTGATGATATTTTATGGTGGACTGTTGTTTACACCTTTTTCTCTTTGCTTACATTTTCATTGTTTTATTTTTTTCTCCAACCAATTCATGAGCTCCTTAAGCCAGAGTCCCTGTTATCAAGTTACTTTTTAAAAGAATGAGGTTACTTTTTATGTCTCACTATATCAAGCTAATGATTTACAAGTAATAGGCCCTTAATGAGAGTTTCTGTGTGTGTGTGTGTGATTATATGTGTCTTTTGACAGTAAAAATGAAGATAAATAAAACTATATGCCAGAAAACATCAAGGATATCCTACAAAACCAAAGATATTCATAAGAAAAACAGAACTGAATTTTCCTGGAGCCAGACATGATGAGATGTTGCACAGAATTGAGGATGCCACGTCTACTGTGCAGAGACTGGATTGTTGGAGGCAAGTGTGGAAGCAGAGAGATGAGTGAAGAGGCTGTTTCACTCATCCAGGGGAGAGAGAATTGTAGCATATGCCACTGTGTTAGCAGCGGAACTGCAGAGAAGTGGATAGACTTGATGTGTAATTTTTGTCAGTACAATTGATAGAACTTGTTGATAGATTAAATGTTTGGGGAGAGGTAAAATCAAGGAGATGAGAGAAAAATCAGGGATGACTTTTGGAGGTGGTCAACGTTGTAGAAAGAAAAGTAGGAAAGTGTCGGGTCATGAAAGTTGAATATAGCCAGGAAATCAGCTAAGATGAAGAGAAGAGCATCTATTGGATTTAGCAACGTGGAGCCCAGTGGCGATCTTAGCAGAACATTTTGGGTGTGTTGTAGGAACAGAATACACATCACTGTGTGTTGAATAGTGAATGAAGACTGGGAGGGGAAGAAGTGTAGACATGGTGATGAGAGTCTTTGGAGAAGCTTGTCAGTGAAGGAGAGCAGAGAGAGAGCCATCACCGAAGGAAGCCAGAAGGTCAAGGAAGCAGGAGATAAGACAGGCTTACTAAGCAAGTCGGTATTCTGTGTCAAGGACCCCTTGTGGACAGTGTCAGCAGAAACATGTGGACTGATGATGAGTAACGATGGTTTCTCCACCTTTGTCCTCCATGCAGATACATACCGTGGCTCCACAGAAGCCCCCAGTTGAGGACACGGTCCCAGGGCCAGGGTGGACTCAGCCTCTGAATTGAAGGAGATTATTTCTGACACCTAGAGAATGGGGGATCCTAATAGACTTTAAGGTCCCAAAGAAAAAAGGCAATGGCATGGTTTGCCACCTGAGCGTGTGCACTGAAATTTGAAACCGTTACACTTCTGTGGTGTTCCCAGTGGTATTCTTCTGTTATTTCTGCTGCCTGGACTCCTCCCCAACTTACATCGCCCCATCTCCACTTTCTGTCATTCAAGAGTCAGCTCAGTGGCCCCAACTTCTGGGGTGAGAGTACCCCTCCATGCTCCGATGGCACCTGGGTGCCCACTTCCATCCGACTTACTGTGTTGGGTTGGGATGGCACCCACCTGTCTCCCGGTGTGCATTCTCTTTCTCCCTATGCCCCATCACGAGCCTGAAACCTGGAAGCAGAGCAGCTGAAACACAGTTGACATCTGGCAGTTAGGAAGGAGCCCAAACTCCCGAGTCATATTTGAGCGCCACCATTTCTTGACTGTGTGGCCTCAAGCACATTATTTAACTTCTCTGTGTTTTGTTCTTCATCTGTAAAATGGGGGATACTAAAAGCACTTACCTCATAACACTGTTGTGAGGATTAAATGAAATAATACCTATAAAGCAGTAACAGTACCAGGCATATAGTAAGCGCTCAATAAATGTTGCTATCATTATTAAGACATGGTAGATATTGATACATTTTTTATTGAAAGAATAAGTGAGTAAAGGGAAGAATAAAATCTGATGTGAAAGGAACCAGAACATGTGTCAGCCTGTTTTTCAATGCCTCTTCTGCCAGGCCAACTTGAGTCTATCTCTGGTGAATTGCATAAGTTCTCTGAGCCAATTTTCAGGCCATGTACAAGGAGGAGTGAGGACAGACAAGCAGTGGTTTCCTGGGGGTGCCTGGAACCTGACAGAGCCGTCTGGCCAGTCTGACCAATGAGGATCAAAGGAAGGCTGCCTCTCCATGAGAAGGACAATATTACTCATGACCTCTCCCTGCTCTCTCACACTATCCAAATTAAGTATCTATGTACAAGACCTTGTCTCCAGCTCTGCCTTTATTGATAAAGCTGAGACACAGATTGATAAAGGAGAAGTATGTAAATATGATTGTGTTAATCAGCGTTCTCCAGAGAAACAGAACCACTAGGAGACATAGGAGTGCCATGATCTTCCGTCTGCAAGCTGGAGACTCAGGAAGGCTGGCGGTGTAGTTTCAGTCTGAGTCCACCAGGCCTGAGAATCAGGAACAACAATGGTATAAGTTCCAGTTCAAGGGCGGGAGAAGACTGATGTCCCAGCTCAAACCTTCAGGCAGAGAGAGAGAGAGAGAGAGACAGAGAATTCAACTTTCCTCGGCATTTTTGTTCTATTCAGGCCCTCAGTGGGTTGGATGAGGCCCACACACAACAGGGAGTGCAATCTGCTTTACTCAGCCCACTAGTTCAACTGCTAATCTCTTCCAGAAACACTTTTACAGACACCCTCAGAAATAACGTTTAGCCAGCGATCTGGGCACCTCATGACCTGGTCAAGTTGACCTATTTAACAGCCTAACTAATGATCACAATTATTAATATAGTTATGGGATATTTACGTATTTATGAAATGTGTATACCACTTTCAACTGTTCTTTGATAAGCAGGACTGTCTTCTGATATGAGTTTATGGCCTTTCTGATTTCTTGGTTTTAAATAGCTGTTCTTTTGCAAACTGGCAATGATGATAGACAGCAGTCTCTTAAAAAATCTTGACTTGTCAAAATTAAAAAATCCATAACCCTACTTGGGTCTCTTGTATTTCTAAAACATTTAACTTTGAAGGGCTATCCAAAAGACGGAACTCTTGGTTTGAGATTTGGGGGCCAAAGGGTATGGTGATGGACCCTGCGATGAGAAGCAGAGCCATGAGGTGGTGATGCTGGCCCGTCAATTTTGTGGCTCTTGTTCGTGGAGAACCAGGCTAAAACAGCTTCAAAGCTGGTTTTGGCCAATGAAGAGGTAGATTTAGAGTGACAACTGGGCTTTTCCGTTTTATTTTCAAGACCTGGTTGGTTTTATATCTTGGCTGTATCCTGGCAAATACTTGCACTTTTGTCCCAAGGTTTGCATGGCAAAGATGGTCCTACAGCAAAATATCAGCTCCCCTAATGTATGAAAAATGTCTGCTCATGTTAGCCAAGCTCAATTGTCCCCCACCTATGCTGACATTTTCCTGTGGACGTTCTGATTTCTTAGTTACTTTGGGGTAGCTGAAATTCTCTAGTAGGAAAGAATGAACTTAATTAGTCTTATGTATTTTAATTTTTCATTATACAAATAATATATGAAGCAGTACCTTTGTAAAACATTAATTAATTAAAAGTTATATATGGATCAAGCTAAAGGCTCCTTTAACCACAGCCCCACATATATCTGTCGCTGTAGAAAAAATATTCTTTTCTTTTTGTTTTGTGTGTTTAAAGAAAATGGTATAATATGCACCTCATTCTGCAGCCTCCTCTTTTCACCCAAAACTATATGGGAGATACTTCTGTAACAATTTGCTTGGATCTACTCCATTCTTTGTCACTCTGACATGTTACTATGAATAAACGACGTCTTGTTGAACCATTCTTCCTTTGGTGCACGTTTGGGTTGTCCCCATTTTTTGCTATTACAATATTATGAAGAATATTCTTATACATGTTTCTTTTTGCATCTGTGTGAAGGTATCTCCTGGGCAGATACTAATAAACAGAACTGCTGAGTCATAGAAAATGCTCATTTGAGAAATTCAACAGGTATTTTCAATTTGTTCTCCAAAAGTTGTGCTTCAGTACTGTATGAGTGGATTCTTTTTTCCATGTAACCAACACCTGAAACAAACTTTGTAAGTGTTTGTCAATATGATATCTAAGGCATGTCTCTTTCTTGATTTATTTTGTATTTCTGTCATCTCTGGGAAGGTTGAACACTTCTTGGTTACTGGCATTTCATATTTCCTCCACTGAGAATTGTTTGGCTGTTCGTGTCCTTTGCCACACTTCCACTGGATGGTTTGTCTCTCATTAGTTTATAGGAGTTCTTCATATAGTCTGCAGAGAAACCCTTGATTACATGTTGGAGTGTTTTCTTCTGTTTTTTTACTTAATTTACAGTGCCTTTGGTCTTACAAAGTTGTATTTTGCTGTAGTTAGTTTTATGAATCTTGTCGACTAGAGTTCTGCTTTCTGAGTCTCGTTTAACAAGACTGTCTATTATCCAAGATATAAAGATGTTCTATAATCTTTTTAAAACAATCTAATACTTTTAATATTCATTCAACTTTTATTGTTTATTATATTCAGATTTGGAGTTGATTTTTAAGGAGTGGTGTGAGACCAAATAGAATATTTATTAATATTTTGTCAAATGAATATCTGATTGTCCCAAAATAATTTATTGGCTATTACCAGACTTTATTAACATACATAGTGAATAGTTATGTCAAGTGCTGGTAGATCAAGTAAATCACAGACTGACAAATGACTGTAGGATTTAGCAATGTGGTGGTCACCTGTGACCGTGGAAAAAAGTGTTGTAGTGGGGTGGTGGGGGTTTATTGGAATGGGTTCAAGAGAGAATGAGAGAAATCAGAGATGGTGAGTACGCACAGCCATTCCTGAGGTCAATCAGTTGTTCTTTTAAACCAATCAGAAGATGTTTTTGACATTTTTAACAAATGGCTCAAAACCATGAAACTCTTCATGTAGATTTTAAAGCAGATTAGAAAGCCTTCCACGTTGAAGTTCTGAAGTATGAGTTTCACACACTCATTGTTTTTGGCAACAGAACAGAGTCAATCCTCCTTATTCAGTAATTTGATATTCGTGAATTCACCTAGTCACTAACATTTACAGGTGAATCCAAACCCAGCACACACTGTGTTTTCCCTGGTAATTCCTGGACGGGTGCAGAGTGGCAGAAAGTGGGAGTTGCCTGAGGCGCACGTTCCCAGCTGAGGTAGAACAAGGTGACACTCTTGTTTCAGTTCTCAGGTCAACAAGTGTCCTTTTCCTGGTCTATTAAATGGTACGTTTTTCACCTTTTTTGCTTCTTGCTGCTGTTTTTCCTCTTTGTAATGATCCGCAAACATAGTGCTGAAGTGCTGTGTAGTGTTCCTAAGCACAGGAAGCCTGTGCTGGGCCATATGTAGAAAACACTTGCGTTAGATGAGCTTCCTTCAGGCATGGGTTATGGATAGTGATATTGGCTGGGAGTTCAAATAATGTGTCTACAGTCTATACTAAATAAGGTCTTTTCAAAAGAGACAAACATAAAACAAGGCTATGCGTTGACAGGTTCCCAAACATGTCACGACCAAAGACTGCAGAAACCTAACCTTGTCCTTCCCCTAGGAGCCCTGGTTCAGTCTGGCTCATGCAGTGTTTGCTAAAAATTAATAGAATGTAACTCTTCCAAATAGGGAGGATCAATGGTAACATGATGGAGATATTTTCAAACCTCTCTTTTAAAAATGATGTCTAAAAAGCAGGTAGTTTCTCAACTAATGGTTGACTTGTCATCTTTACTTTGAAAGGACAGAGTTTTTAACAGCATCTGCTCAGAAGCATATCTTTGATAGACACATAAAAAAATCTCAGCAAATTGGGGACAACTGTTTTTTGCAAGAGAAAATGTGTATAGAATACATATATTAACTTCAAGCCAGTAGTTACCTTTGGGGAGGAAAGAGAGAGGAAGGAGAATGGTGTCTTCCACTGTGTAATAGTTCTTAAAAAACGACATCAATAAGGTGTGCTCTGTTAAATCTCAGCAAAGAGTAAATGGTTTCTGTTATCCTATTCTCCTTCTAAGTATATTTAAAATAAATATGTAACTGGGGGCCCGCCCGGTGGCGCAAGCGGTTGGGTGCATGCGCTCCGCTGCGGCGGCCCGGGGTTCGCTGGTTTGGATCCCGGGCATGCACCGACGCACTGCTTTGGCAAGCCATGCTGTGGCGGCGTCCCATATAAAGTGGAGGAGGATGGGCACAGATGTTAGCCCAGGGCCGTCTTCCTCGGCAAAAAAAAGAGGAGGATTGGCGGATGTTAGCACAGGGCTGATCTCCTCACAAAAAAAAAAATAAATAAAATAAATAAATAAATAAATAAATATGTAACTGGAACTGAGATGAAATAACACTAATGTAATAGATGCTATTTGCTGGAGTGCTCCCACCATCTGATGGACAGCTCATGATGGGTTGGTGATGTCGCTGACACCATCTAAAGGTCAGGACACGTTGTTTACCAGCTGTGGAGCTAGAGAAGGCTCGGTCACCAGCAGCAGAGCCAGAGTTACCTCAACCTACAAAGTTAGAGCCACATAGAAGCAGATCCTGCTCCAGCTGTGGACTAGTGAGAGCTCTGGCAGCAGCTCCAGAGCTCAGTTGCAGCCAGCTCCAGAACTAGAGCTCCTCCAGCTCCCACACTCGACCAGCTCCAGAGCCGCAGCCATTCCCATCACTAGCTCCCGCACCACATCTGTCAATAAGGCAGAGCTAGAGTCAGTCTCAGGACCGGAGCCAATTCTAGAAGCAGGTCAGGCACCACCGCCTGAGACAGACCCAGCTCTAGCCCCAGCTCAGGTCCAGCTCCTGAGCCAGTTGCACAGCCAGAGCTGGGGGGATCTCCAGCATCAGCCACAGCAGTGGCTCCAGCACTAGGGCAGCTGCAGCACCACCCACATCGCCAGCAACTAAGGCCCGGCCGGCTCCAGCCCCCACCCAGAGATGTCTTTCCCTTTTCTATGTTTTATGATTTCTTATGTTTTATGTGTTCCAATTTAGATTCAATAAAGTTTAATGTTTTCATCACTTAAAGTTGTACAATTCAGGGCCGGCCATTAACTACATCCTCTATGCTGTGTACCGTCACCGTTATCTAGTTCCAGATCATTGCTTCACCCCACCAGAACCCCTGTACCCATGAAGCAGCCATGCCCCCATATCCACTCCCCCACCCCCTGACAAGCACTGATCTGCTTCCTGTCTCTGTGCATTTCCCTGTCCCTGGTGTGGCTGTCCTGAGCACAGCCAACCCTCCTTTGGCCCCTCCCCCCCATGCTGAAGACCCCTGAGGATGCCAATGTGTTCAGTGCCATGAACCCGATGCCTAGTATGACTTTGACCTGAGGAAGCCCGCCGTCACCAAGGGGGTGAGGTCAGGCATGGAGCCAGCTCAACCCTGCTTCACATGAAGAAGAGGGACTCGATATTGCCAAGGGCACCTTCTCCTCAGTCCCTAGTGCTGTTTAGCCACAGGACCACCCTCCCCAGGGTCTGGCTAGCTGGGGAGATGAGCACGTACAGACTAGAGTGACAAAAACCAGGTGGCCATCTTTTCTGTCCAACCAGCTGGTCCAGGCTACCCAGGAGCAGTTTCACCCTGAACCTCTCGTGCTGCAGGCCTGATGCCTGCCAGTCAGCAGGCTGTCCTGGCCTCTCGTGGACCACTGGGAGCCTTAGGTGCCTTCTGCCCTCTAGGGTCCAAAGGACTAGCTGATCTTTGCCAAGGAGTGCTGCCCATGGGCATGAAGCTCTGCCTGCCACTGAGGCACTGCCCTCTGTGCACCTCCCTCACACCTTCCCAGGTGCGGGTCACTTGCATCTGTGACTTCAGGTGTCCCAGGGTCCCCACTCACCCAGGGGGCGTGACCTCTGCAAATGCAGCCCTTCCGTCCAGCCTCCAAGCCAACAGGCCCCAACACGGGCTTCAGGACCAGGCACGGCTCCCACTCCAAGTGCTGGGACACCTCAGGTGGGGCCAGGACCTCAGTGGCAGGGACATTGTCCAATGCTCAGCGAGCACTTGGCTGGTTCCTCCAGCTCCAAGGTGGAGGAGAGCAACATGAGTTTTGAGCCAGAGGCCCCTGATGGCAAGGAAAAGAATGTGGCTGCCCTCCCCATTCTCCCTGACAGCCCACTCCCAGTCCCTTCTTGCCTGGGACCAGTGTTCCCCAGTGACACCTACAAAGGGGCCAAGAACCCCAGGAGCTGGATGCCGGCCTGGGGTGTCCTGCCGGGTCCAGAGACTCTGCTGATCATGCCACCCCCACAGTGATGGAAATCAACCGCCCCCTGGTCCCCGATGGTCTCTGGTTTCATCTTGGCCTCCAGCAGCACTTCCTCCTCCTCAGCCTCCACCACACCCATGGCAGCTTTGGTCACACACAAGCGTCGTGTCTCAGGCTCTTCAACCATAGCTCCTCGCTGGCCCTCTCCATCCACACGGTGGGCGATGCTGCATCATCCCTGTCCACCTGGAGTAAACAACAGCAACGTGGACAGGAGCGTCTTGTTTAGCCCACTGGTGGGACGTGCCCTTGGTCCCATCACTCAGAGCTCTCTGAGCACAGACCTGTCGTGAATGGCTACTTTGACAAGAAGCCCTCTCTGGGCCCTCCAGGCAGCAGGCCCAGCCCAGGCAGGAGGTAGGCAACCGCCACAGTGCCCACTGTACATGGGAAGAAATGGAGGCAGCCTTCTCATTCTGTTGGTTCTTGGGGATCTGGGCTTGAGTGGAGGTGGATAAGGTGCCCACCGAGCTCCCTCCAAATCTAGGATCTAACCGCCTGAGGCTCTGATGAGACTGCTCATTCAAGTCCAACCAACCTGTAGTGAAGCCCGACTCCTTGCCTGAGTCACGGCCCTGTGTGATCTGGTCCAGACACCGTCCCCAGAGTGCACCCCTCACCGCACCCCACCCTCCCTAAAGCCTTCCTCCCCAAGGACCCTGCCAAGCCCCTGCCCCCTTCAGAGCTCCTAGTCTGCAGTGCCCCTCCCCCGAGCCCCCATCCAGGATGGACTCACCTCTGTGCTGGGCTCACAGGCCACCTCCTCAGGCTCCTGTGCTAGCAGAGCCTTTAGGGTCAGATTGACCTGGGGTCAAACCCACAGCTGGGTCACCTCACAGCCCTGTGACAGGCAAGGTCATGTGGTGTCTTCTCAGAGCCTCAGTTTCCTCCATGAAAAATGGGGTCAGTGACTCTGACCTCAGGAGAGTGTGTTGGGATTCAAGCAGGGAGACGAAGCTGCCCAAAGTGCTTGGACTCAGGAGGTCGCCTGGCTGGGGGAGCCCCAACGCAGGACAAGGCCTCGATGGTCAATGCTGGGCTCAATGCTGGTGAAAATCAAGGATTTCTAGTCCCCTGTTCACGTCTGGACTTGGTCACTTAGAGCAGAGTGACCTTGAATGCTGGGACCACTGGTCATCTGTAAAATGGGGTGCAATCACTCAGCACCCAGTGGGCTCCCTAATAACAGTAACTCCCTCCAATAGTTGCCCAGCTGGGCTCCCTTCAGCTCCTCCTACACCCGCCAGGGCTGCAGGCAGGGACTGGCTGGACCTCATGTGGTAGGGAGGGGGTGTAGAGGAGGAGGGAAAAGGGCAGCCTGGCCTTCTCCCTGCCCAGGGTCTGTGTCCACCACTGTCTTCGTGTCTGCAGGACCAGCCATGCATGGAGCTGGACCCTGGGATGGAGTCTGTGGACCAGGACAGTGAAGTCGGTGTATATTCAGTGACCCTCACGTCCCCAGATGTCCAACCTACCCAACTGTGCACCGTGTGGCCCACCTGGCTTCTGTGGCGTGTTCCTGTGACGTAGGGGGTGTGAGGGTCACCAAGCAGTTGGCTGGGGAGGGGACAGACGAAAGCAGCCATGTCAAGGGACTGTTGTGTTACACGTGTGTGCTGCGAGCTGTGTCACCCAGAAGTGCTGTCTGCAGGGCCCCTCTGTGTGCCTGACCATGGACAGGAGGCCTGGTTGCCGCACAGGAGAGAGGCCTGTGAGACCGTGAGGGTATCCCTGCCACACTCATGTGGGCGGAGATCCCGGGCCATGTCCATGCTCATCGGGGCTGATGTTGCTCCGTGTCCAACCCTCACAGGACAGTTGGGAAACTGAGGCCAGGAGAAGCAGGGACAGGCCCTGGGGTCACAAGGTGGGCAGAGTCCAGAGGGGAAGAGAGCATTCCAAGCTCTTAGGCCAGCCTCAGCACTTCCAAGGGGTTTGCTTTGGGAATGAGA
Organism: Diceros bicornis minor; assembly: GCF_020826845.1. Taxonomy (NCBI): domain Eukaryota; kingdom Metazoa; phylum Chordata; class Mammalia; order Perissodactyla; family Rhinocerotidae; genus Diceros; species Diceros bicornis. The sequence continues at coordinate 109,286 of NW_026691228.1, read as the reverse complement.
GCCCCTAATCCCCTGGGGGACCCCTGCCAACGCCCTCCCATGTAGGGCCCTTTGCTATACGCATCCCCACGTGGACACACTCACACACACAAGCATACACACACACTCTGAATGCCCAGCCCGGTCTCAGAAGGGAAGTGCTCACTGGGGAGGTGACAGGAGGAAGGAAGAAAGAGGTTGGAGGCAGCTCTGCCATGGGGCATGGGCATCCGGTCCCCTAACAACATGCCCAGGCCCATAGCATGAAGGGGAGAGATGCCAGACTGGTGGGCAGGGGGTCCCCAAGGTACACAGGGGGATGCAGGGGTTGGGGCCATCCCTAGAGCAGCCTGTAGAGAACCAGGTCTGGCGTCCTGTGGCCACCACTCTGGGCACCGGGAACTAGGATGTGACCCCATAGGGGGGAGGGGATACAGCAGAGAAGGCTAGATCTTACACCTCTGTAAATTGGGGTGCATAGATGGGGTGACTCTAAGGGTCCCACAGGCTTGTAGAAGAGTCTATTGACCTTCGTTCTCCATCCATGACCCACTGTTCTCTGAGTCCTTGTAAAATGCATTCCATTCCCTCGAGGTCTTGCTGAGCAGAAGGCAGCCTGAGAGCTTGGGGACTGGAGCCCCGGGCAGTGCAGAACATGGCAGAGCACTGGTCGACTTGTCTGGGGACCAGGGACAAGGCCATCCTTGTCGGAGCCTCGGGGGCCTCCTTTGGAAGTGAGGTGGAGTCATTGCCCTGGCTGGGGCGAGGAGGCCTTGTGAGTCAACGGGACACGCCAGGGCCAGTGGAGGGAAAGCGGGGAGCAAGAGAGGCTTCTGAGGTCCCTCACGTCCCTGCTGGAGCCCACAGGTCCTGCTCCTTTGCGTCCTCGGCCCTGGTGGAACCACTGCCTTGAGGACCCCAAACAAAGAAAGGTGTGTGTTTTGCTTTCTGCTTTCCTGCCTGGGGCTGCAAGGCTGAGGCTGACCACCAGGGGTGTCCTGTGTCCACTCATGCTCAATGCAGCAAGTGGAGCAGGGAAGGGACGCCCAGGGCTCGTTCTGGGTGTTCCCCTGTCCAAAGCAACAGGCACCTTTGATTACTGGCACCCACGTCCACAATGGGAGCTGCTCAGAGGCGGGAGGGGACCCTGAGATCCTTTCATGATTCTTTCAGCTACTGTGGCCCCAGCACTCACCCTGAGCAGGGCCCATGTTAGTCCTGAGGGCAGTGCTGAAAGCACCCACATGGTCTCTGTCCTCCAGGAGCTCACAGCCTGGAGGTGGAAAGGACAAAATCATGAACAAATCCATGTGAAAAAGAAGAGAAGGTGCTACAGAGCAATGAAGCAGGGTGCTGGAGGAGGGAGGGCCTGGAGCCCCTAGGTGGGTGTAAATGGCCCCCTGGGGACATTTGTGCCCTGAGCAGAAGGACAAGAGGAGCCAGCCCTGCATCTGTCTGCAAACAGCGTGCTGGGGGGAAGCTCAAAGGCACAGAGACTTGGAGGCAGAAGAGGATTTGACGAGAGAGGAGGTGAGAAAAGAGCCAGTGTGGCTAGAGTGAGCTGGGGAGGAGAGAAGTGAGGGAGAGAGGATGGCAGGACCAGACCCAGGCCTGGAAGGAGGTACTAGCTGTCTATGCTGGGTGACAGCATTAGCCTCACTTAGCACTTACGGGACCTATCATTGAGCATCTGACAGTGTCTCTACCAGGGTCCAGGCTCAGGTCAGCTGGGAGGCTCCCCGTCAAGGTCTAGCAGGAGGCTGGGGCTGTGTTCTCAACTGAAGCTCGATAGAGGCAGGAGCCATCTCGGAGATCATTCACAAGTATCGGGGCAGTGGTAGGATTCAGTTTGGATGGGGGGTTTCAGGCCTTTTCTGTCTGTGGGCCGGGACCCTCTGCCAGTTTTTTGCATTAGGGGGTGTCATAGGGAAGGAAGCTCATAATATCTGATCTGGCTTCTCCTGAATAGTGGATCAGAGAGACAGACAGAGGGAGAGAAAGAGAGACAGTGACAAACAGAGATAGAAAGATGGGGAGGAGAGACAAAGAGTAGACACAGACAGAGACAGGGAGACAAAGAGAGAGACAGAGAGACAGGGAGAGACCAAGAGAGATACAGACAGCCAGAGACACAGAGACAGAGAGAGACAAAGACAGAGAGAGAGAGACAGAGACAGAGAGATAGAATGAACACAGGAGAGACAGAACCACACAGAAGTCACAGACTTTTCATTAAGCTGACCGTGGAAGTGACATCCCATCACTCGGCCCTATTCTATTGGTTAGAAGCCAGCCGCAAAGTCCATTCTCATAGAGGAGCGGGGATTACATAAGATGTGTGCCTAGGAAGTGGGAACGCTGGGAGCCGTTGTGGGGGCTGCCCACCACATAGGCTGAGATGACCACCACTCAGGCACTTGGACCTGAGTCTAAACATAACAGGAGGCCCTGGAGGGTTGCGAGCCAGAAGGAGATGATGTCTGAACGTCATTTCATTTCAACCCTCCCTAGGAACACTGGGAAACAGGCAAGAGGGGAAGTGCCTCTCCCAGACGCCCAGCAGACCCAAGCCTCTTTGCGTTGTATTCTCTGCCACAGCCAGCCCTTTCTGTAATCCTTGCACTGCCAAGTCTGTGCAGGAGCTACGTGTGGGAGCAGCCCACGGGATTCACAGACTCTGAAGGGATCTCTAGGTCTATACACCTGATGACATCCCTAGGAAGTAGATGCTAGAATGACCCCCACTACACAGAGAGGGACATGAACACAGGAGAGACCCTGAGAGGGGAGGCCCTGAGAGGCGCAGGGTTGTCCAGGGTGACATCACTGGCAAGAAGCAGGAGCAGGACTGAATTCAACTCTGTGTCCTCAAAGCTGGGGCCCTGGTTGCGTCCAGACCTCCCCAGAGGCTGTGGGGTGGACTGTGTCAGTGTGACTGTGTCTGGACAGGGTGTGGAGATGGAGAGTGAGCAGTCAGCAGCCCAGGGGGCCCTTAGGAAGGTCTTGTGTGAGGAGGAAGCTTAGGTAAGGGGATCCCAGGAAGTGACCTCACAGAGCCCAATAGAACTTGGAACCCTGGTAACTAGGCACCCACATCCTAAACACAGCCCCCAAGCGAGCTCACTTCTCTAGCACTTGTCTAGAAGGAGCAACATGTTTAGTTGCTGCTTCCCAATGACCAGGGGCCGGAGCCCCAGGAAAGCCCCCAAAGACCGATGCAGATGCTGGTGCCCCTCTCACGGCCGACGGCTCTGGTCGTTTACCCGGAGGGACGGAAAGGTAACACCGGGAGGCCCAGGGAAGGCCATTCCAAACCAGGCTACCACTGTGGGCCCATCTGGGCAGCCCCACATCCCCTCCCCATGTGTGCCTGGAAGGGCGGGTTCATGTGGGTAGACCACCGTGAGCAGGAGCAGTCGGTGAGGTGTTAGAAGCCTTGGGGGGTCGGTCAGGTTCAAAGCCCAGGTCAAGGCCGGCTGGGTGGGATGTGGAGTGCGGGGTGGTGCCCTTCTGCCTGAGGTTTATCCCAAGCCCCTGAGGTGTAGGTCTTTCCTCAGGGGTGGAATAATGTGCAGACACAGGTGTGTGCCTGATCTGGGAGAATTAGGACCAGAGGGCAGAAGCAGCAGCAAGGACAGCTGGGCAGGGCTCTGATGCCTCTGGGACGGAGCCAGTCACTGTCTTTGCAGAGCTCCACGAAGAAGATCAGCGTGGAGCTGGCGGAAGGGGATATTCCATCCATCTCCCCGATGGAGGCGCCGGTGTCCCACAGGCCTGGACCAGCAGCTACCGGGAGACGGTCTGCAGTGACAGTGATAAAACCCTCAGAGCCACCAGAAGACCCAGCTTCAATCCCGGGAGAACCATCATACCCACCATGTCCTGCAGCAGCGCAGGAGGCAGCTGAGGCCCCAGCCTCCGTGCAGGGAGCGCCATCCCCTGCAGAGTCTCCTGTAGCATACCAGGAGGCAGAAGAGGCCCAAAGCTCTGTGCAGGGAGGGCCATCCCCTGCACAGCCTCCTGCAGGAGACGAGGAGGCAGCTGAGATCCCTGCCTCCGTGCTGGGACAGACATCTCCTGCACAGACTCCCGCAGGACTCCAAGAGGCAGCTGAGGCCTCAGCCTCTGTGCAGGGAGAGCCATCCCCTGCACAGGCTCCTATAGGAGAACAGGAGGTAGCTGAGGGCCCAGCCTCTGTGCAGGGAGAGCTATACCCTGCACAGTCTCCTGCAGGAGACCAGGAGGCAGCTGAGGCCCCAGCCTCTGTGCAGGGAGAGCCATCCCCTGCACAGCCTCCTGCAGGAGAACAGGAGGCAGCTGAGGGCCCAGCCTCTGTGCAGGGAGAGCCATCCCCTGCACAGGCTCCTGCAGGAGAACAGGAGGCAGCTGAGGGCCCAGCCTCTGTGCAGGGAGAGCCATCCCCTGCACAGTCTCCTGCAGGAGACAGGGAGGCAGCTGAGGCCCCAGCCTCTGTGGAGGGAGAGCCATCCCCTGCACAGCCTCCAGCAGGAGAACAGGAGACAGCTGAGGGCCCAGCCTCTGTGCAGGGAGAGCCATCCCCTGCACAGTCTCCTGCAGGAGAACAGGAGGCAGCTGAGGGCCCAGCCTCCGTGCTGGGAGAACCATCCCCTGCACTCTCTCCGGCAGGAGAACAGGAGGCAGCTGAGGGCCCAGCCTCTGTGCAGGGAGAGCCAGCCCCTGCACAGTCTCCTGCAGGAGAACAGGAGGCAGCTGAGGGCCCAGCCTCTGTGCAGGGAGAGCCATCCCCTGCACAGTCTCCTGCAGGAGACAGGGAGGCAGCTGAGGCCCCAGCCTCTGTGCAGGGAGAGCCATCCCCTGCACAGGCTCCAGCAGGAGAACAGGAGGCAGCTGAGGGCCCAGCCTCTGTGCAGGGAGAGCCATCCCCTGCACAGTCTCCTGCAGGAGAACAGGAGGCAGCTGAGGGCCCAGCCTCTGTGCAGGGAGAGCCATCCCCTGCACAGTCTCCTGCAGGAGAACAGGAGGCAGCTGAGGGCCCAGCCTCTGTGCAGGGAGAGCCATCCCCTGCACAGTCTCCTGCAGGAGAACAGGAGGCAGCTGAGGGCCCAGCCTCCGTGCTGGGAGAACCATACCCTGCACTCTCTCCGGCAGGAGAACAGGAGGCAGCTGAGGGCCCAGCCTCTGTGCAGGTAGAGCCATCCCCTGCACTGTCTCCGGCAGGAGACCAGGAGGCAGCTGAGGCCCCAGCCTCTGTGCAGGGAGAGCCATCCCCTGCACAGCCTCCTGCAGGAGACCAGGAGGCAGCTGAGGCCCCAGCCTCTGTGCAGGGAGAGCCATCCCCTGCACAGCCTCCAGCAGGAGAACAGGAGGCAGCTGAGGGCCCAGCCTCTGTGCAGGGAGAGCCAAGCCCTGCACAGGCTCAGGGAGGAGAACCAGAGGCAGCTGAGGCCCCAGCCTCTGTGCAGGGAGAGCCATCCCTTGCACAGGCGCCTGCAGGACACAGGGAGGCAGCTGAGGCCAATCTCTGCGGCCTGGGAGAGCTGGCTCAGGACCCTCCCTCATTAGCACCTCCAGTCCCACCTGTTCCACCTACTCCCTTACCACCAATTTCCTTCCCCATCCTCCTAATTGTGTTTCTCTATTTCTTGGTTTCTTTCATTGATTTTTTTTTATTGTTTATATCTTGATTATTTAAAATAAATTTCACTTTCATCTTTTAACAGTTTACTGCTTTTCATTTTAAATTGTACACTTCATGAGCATTAAGTACATTCACAATGCTGTGCAGCCATCACCGCTGTATGCGTTTAGAGTATTTCATTCTCCAAAAGAACACCCTGTTCTAAAAGCACTCACTCCCACTTTCTCCCTCAGGCCCTGGCAACCCCTAATCTGTTTTCTGTCACTGTTTCCTTTTTTTTTTTAAATCTGTTCAGGATGTTTCCTATAAGTGAAATCATGCCGTAGGTGGCCATGTGTTTTCTGCCCATTTATTTTCGCACGGCCTGATAGGTTTTCCTTTTCTGCTTTTATTTGAAATAGAATTTCTCTAATTTGATAGGAAAATCCCAGATGGAGTCTAGATTTGATGTATCAAAGAAAGCCCTTTTGGTAAATATGTGCATAATCTTGGGGTACAGACTGCTGTTTTAAGTGTGACACCAGAGCCAGAAGCCACACACGAAATGCGTTGCTCTTCCTGCAGCCTAAACAAAAACAAGAAAGGGTAGAAAGCTGGAAAGACAAACCAAGAGGCAGCTGAGGCATCAGCCTCCAAGCAGGGAGAGCCATCCCCTGCACTGGCTCCTGCAGGAGAACAGGAGGCAGCTGAGGCCCCAACCTCTGTGCAGGGAGAGCCATGCCCTGCACAGGCTCCTGCAGGAGAACGAGAGTCAGCAGAGGGCCCAGCCTCCGTGCAGGGAGAGCCATCCCTTGCACAGTCTCCTGCAGGAGACAGGGAGGCAGCTGAGGCTACAGCCTCTGTGCAGGGAGAGCCATCCCCTGCACAGGCTCCTGCAGGAGATCAGGAGGCAGCTGAGGGCCCAGCCTCTGTGCAAGGAGAGTCAAGCTCTGCACAGGCGCCTGCATGAGACAGAGAGGCAGCTGAGGCCAAATTCTGAGGCCTGTGAGAGCTGGCTCGGGAACCTCCCTCATTAGCACCTCCAGTCCCACCTGTTCCACCTGCTCCCTTACCACAAATTTCCTTCCCCATCCTCCTAATTGTGTTTCTCTATTTCATGGTTCCTTTCATTGCTTTTTTTATTGTTTATATCTTGATTATTTAAAATAAATTTCACTTTCATCTTTTAACAGTTTACTGTTTTTCATTTTAAATTGTACACTTCATGAGCATTAAGTACATTCACAATGCTGTGCAGCCATCACCGCTGTATGCGTTTACAATATTTCATTCTCCAAAAGAACACCCTGTTCTAAAAGCACTCACTCCCACTTTCTCCCTCAGGCCCTGGCAACCCCTAATCTGTTTTCTGTCACTGTTTTGTTTTTTTTTTAATCTGTTCTGCATGTTTCTTATAAGTGAAATCATGCCGTAGGTGGCCATGTGTGTCTGCCCATTTCTTTTCGCACGGCCTGATAGGTTTCCTTTTCTGTTTTTATTTGAAATAGAATTTCTCTAATTTGATAGGAAAATCCCAGATGGAGTCTAGATTTGATGTATCAAAGAAAGCCCTTCTGGTAAATATGTGCATAATCTTGGGGTACAGACTGCTGTTCTAAGTGGGACACCAGAGCCAGAAGCCACACACGAAACGCGTTGCTCTTCCTGCGGCCAAAACAAAAACAAGAAAGGGTAGAAAGCTGGAAAGACAAACCACAAACCGGAATGTATTCCTCATGACACAAGGTCAGGGAAAGGTTACGCATCCTTGTGGTCCAAAAAAACACTCGAAAGTCAGAGTTTTAAAAAGAGATAAAGAGCAAACACATTCAACGCCAACGAGAGGTGATACACAGGGGCAGCATGTGTCAGAGATGCGCGAGCTCCCCGAGGAGGAGACGCGCACATGGAGACACTGTGGAGAGGGCACTGGGCCCCATCAGACGGGCTGGGTTTCAGTGTGGTGACAACCAGACCTGGTGACAATGTGAGGAAGCAGAGGCCCCAGTAGACCCCTAGAGACAAGTGTGAAAGGACACTCCTCTCTGGAGACCAACCTGCAGGACCCATCGCAGTCCCCAGGGGCACGCCTGTGCTGGCGGTACTGATCCCAGGACTTCATCCCACAGAAATTCCTGCCCAACTTTTCAAAGATGTATTTTCCACACTATTCATCACAGCACTGGTTGCAATAGCAAGCAATTGGAAGGAACGCTACTGTCCATGGCGAGGCGATGGGATCCATCCGTCCCATCTGTAAGACCACTAATATGTGATATCAGCCGGGAGACATGCATCTAGGAACATGAATCTGTGTGTGAGAGAGAGACAGAGACAGACAGAGAAAGAGAGAGACAGAGCCAGAGAGATACATACCAAATCATCCATGGGGCTCACCTCTGGGGATGGGAATTGCCACTCGCTTCTCTTCTCCTTTAGAGGCCTGCGTGATGTTTCAACTTGATAGAATGTGCCTCTATTCCTCTTATAATTCTAACAAGATTAAAATCACATGTTAATGTTATCCATTTATCATTCATCTTTGGACTGAAGTACATTATTTAGTTTTTCTTTGTAAAGGTTTTTATTACGAAGACAATGTACGTTAATTACAGTAAAAGAATGAATTCTAAGGGAATTAAGAATTAAGTGGAAACTGAGGAGTGCCCTTAACAGGCAGTGTTCACCGTTTCAGTCCTTTGCCTTTGTATGCACGTGTGTGTGCACGTGTGTGCATGTGCCCATTCAGCTGTGTGCATCTGTATGCACATGGGTATGTCTATGTGCAAGTGTGTATGGGTGTGCACTTGCGGCTATCGTGTGGGAAGGACTGCAGGGAGTGTGCTCTTCTGGAACCTGATTTCCCCAGGGCTGGACCCTGGCCAGTCAATCCTCTTTCTCCTCTGCGTCGGCCTCAGAATTGCCTAAGAGCCTCTGCTGGGCAACACGGATCATTTCTGATTTTTCACTCCCGTCATCGTGCTGAAAGGAACACCTGCATCCATAAATCTCTACTTCTTTAGGACCGATCCCTAGAGGCAGAGATTCTGGCTCATAATGTAAACGTGATGTTAAGGTGTTGGTCACAGTCTCTGACACCCAAGGTCTCCTTCTACCCTGTGATCTTGTTTGGGAACAGGGAGTCCAGAGACCCTGAAGCAGAGACCTGAGGGAGGGAGGGAGAAGGAGGAGCAGCTAGGACGCAGGGGATGAAGGTACCTGGGGTGACCTGCCCAGCTGGAAGGCCTCGCTCCTGTTGCTTCTGTCCCTACCACTCCCCTCACCCCTGGCCCCGCCCCTAACACACCTGACCCCGATTTGGCCTTGCCCATGCCCCTCCTGCTCCCTAACTCACCTGAGCTGAGCAGCCTGGCCTGCCATCCAGGACAGATGATGATGAGGGTCTGGACACTCCTGCCTGCTCCCTCTCCCTCCAAGCAGAGAGCCCCATCCTCAGTCAGGAAAGTACATCTAGGTCAGTGCAGTGAGTCACAGGGACCTCCTTGAACATGCTCCCTCCAGGGGGAGTTCTCAGTTGCAACAGCAGGACCCACTTGAGCTTGTGTGAGCAGAAGTGACTCTTACAAGACAGAGTGGAGGTGTCATAGAAGGTGCCAGAATGTCAGAGCACGGGGCTAGAGGCTGTGGAGAAGGTCATCGTGCCCAAAGCACACCTCAGGGTTTTCCAGGAGTGATGGCTGCCTCAGGCACTGTGCCAGCCCCAGCCCACATATCCAGCACATTCAGCCTCTGCGATGGAGGGGCCCTGCTCAGTGGGGATGAGGGAGAGAGCCCTGGTGACCTCGGAGAGGCACTGCCATTGGAGCCTCGGTTTCCTCACCTGTGAAGTGGGCTGACAGCCGACCTTTCATGGTGGTGTCAGACAAGTTCGCTGAGGCTGCACCTGGAGTGCCCTGCACCTTCTCAGATCTCAACAGCTGCTAGCTCTAATGAAGAGGAATCAAGAGAGGAGAGATGGGGCTGGGTCCTGGATCCCCACCTGGCTGGCTGACTGCCGTGGGACGAGATGGGGTGGAGAAAGGCATTCCAGAGGAACAGCGGAGTCAGAGCGAGTAGGGCATGCCTGGTGGGAGATCAGAGTGGGCAGAGGCGAAGGGCCTCAGGGGGCTCTGAGTGGGGTGACATCAGCAGGAACAGCTCACGGTGATGAGCACTTACCGGGGCCTCTGTTCTCCTCTTGAGCTATCTCCTTGAATTCTCCCCACAACTCCTTGGGGGAGGAGCAATTATTGTCTTCATTTCACTGATGAGGAAACTGAGGCTCAAAGAGACTTGCCCCCTCTGTGCCCTGCAGAGTGGCAGAGCCGGGATTTGAACCCAGTGCCTCTTAGACCCCTTGGGCCTGCCTGAGAAGGGCTCCCCCATGCTGAGAGAGGGACCTCTTTTCCCTAAAGTTCTGAGAACTTTTGGTCCTGATGCCCAGAGAGACCTCACTCTGCGGGGGGATAGGCTGGTCCCTGGTACTGGGAGAGCCCACAGCGCCCACAGCTGGCCATTCCCCGGCCACCATACCCAGCCCCAGGCAGACGGAGTGGCCCTGTCCCTTTAGTTCAGTGATGGCTGGAGGCCAGAAGGGTGCAGGCCCCAGGGAGGCCAGGACCCCTGAGCCCGAGGAGGCCACAGTGCAGGACAGTGGTTTGCAATGATCCAAAGTCAGAGACACAGGGGTCCTAGTCCCTGCTCAGCCTCTTTCTAGCTGGTGATGCAGGTGAGGCTCTCAGCCTCAGTTTCCCCATCTGTACAATGAGGAAATAACTTGGCCTCCTGATGGGCTGTTGGGAGACTTCCCTGAGGAATTGCTTGAGCATCTCTAGCCTGGTGCCTGGAGCGTGTTAAGAGCCCCCTGCCAGGCTGTCACAGTGGTCCTCCAGGGCGCAGGGTCTGGGAAGTCCCTCCTCAGGTTCCCTTCCTGCTGCCCTGCTCCCGGGAACATTCAGCATTGTTTGAGGAGGAGCTGAAGAAGATCCAGGACCACACTGTGTTGCAGGTGACGGAGGCTCAGCGCTGGGAGGACAGCTGGACATGCTCCATGCCACCGTCCAGGGCTTGTGCTGTGACCCCCTGTGAGCCCGCCACAGATAAAGGCTCCTCCTGTGTGGATCCAGCTTCTGTGGTTTACTCACTTACTGCTTCATTCACCCAGTCATTCCTTCACTCATTCCTTCACTCACTCACTCCTGCACTCATGTACTCATTCATGCATTCGTTCATTGTTTCACTCACTCATTCAGCCAATACGTTCTGGTCCCTGCCAGGGGCCGAGCACTGTAACTTCACCAGTGAGTATGACCCCACGTGGTCCCTGCCCACCTGGAGCTCACATCCACTGTGTGACCTGAAAGAGGGCTGTCCCTCGGGTTAGCAGGGGTGATGAGCACCAGGAATCCGCTTCTGAAAGTAGAGGCCACCCATGCAAAGAAAAGAACGGAGAAAACCCATGCTTGGCACTTCATCGACAAAAAAAAATAATTAAAAGTTAAGAAAAATAAAGATATCCTACACTTAACAAAATGTGGGTTCTAATCACAAGTGTGCACTCATTCCTACAACCAATGAGAAGTAATCCAGAGTGGACTGGGTGTTTGTAACACTTTCTTCCGGCCAATAACAGCATTTCAGTAAACCTGTTCCAGGGCCTCATGATTTTCCTAAGGCCTCTGTGATCCTCCAACACTTAAATCTTTCTCCTTGGAAGCCTCTGTCCTGTCCCCCTCCTTGTCGAATGGCTCTTCCACTGTCCGGGGGCCTACCCTGCACGGCCACACTCGTCAGTGACTCTCCACGTTGTGTGGACAGGCTGCCCGCGTTCCTCCCGCAGCCTCGCGAGCTCCTGTTGCTTTGGCAAGGTTGGGGTTTTCCCTGGGTGATCAGCGGGCGTCCTTCTTTGCAGCGGTGTGCCTCTCCGCACGCTGCGTCTCCTCTGGCGACTCCGGGAGGCAGGCCTGTGTCCCCATCTCACAGGTGAGGAAGCTCAAGTCCAGAAAGCTGGACAACCTGCTCCACGTCACAGCCAGCGTGCAGCCTCCGCAGAGTCTGGGCCCCAACGCAGACAAGGACATAGGGCGAGTGGTTTGTCTGCAGGTGAGGGAGGAGGCCCGAGGGAGGCCATGGGGAAGGGAGCCTGGAGGAGGAGCGCCAGTGCGGGGCCTGACGAGGGAGCACTGAGGTGAGCATCCATCCTAGTCCTGCTGGGAGACGAGATCCCACCCGGACTGGCTCTGTCCCCGTGGGTGGAGGGTTTATCCCGGGTCGTGAAGGCTTCTGTGCTACAGGCTGGCACAGGCTCGCAGCAGAGGAAGCTCCCGCTGCAGGAGAGAGCCCTCAGGCAGAGAGTGGATGCAGGTGCTCCAGGGGGACACTGTGGGCCTGCCGGGGACTGGCTCCCAGGGACTGCAGGGACTCAAGTGGGCTGAGGGAACTGAAGGGCAGCAGCAGCAACGTCTGCAGCGGGGGTCTGCACACATGTCCCACACGTATGCCCCCAGAAAGGCTGCTCTGCATGGCATTTCTCCTCCCAGATGTGTAGTTGGCCCAAACCGCCCCTCCACTCCACACTCCCAACTCCTTTCCACTCGTCTCAGGTTACTAGAAATTCAGAATATTTTAGTTGGTGTTGGAGCCCAGAGACTTTTGTTTGTCCTGCCCATGTTCTAACATTGCTGGCTTTTTAAAGATCTCAGGGCTTTGACTCCAAAACAGCAAGATGATGAGGATCCCAGAGAGCTTTCTGGAAGCAAGACTTGATGCTTTGCAATACTGCCATCCCACCAGCTCTTCTCAAAATCCCTCCAGGACACAGACTCACAATCTTGGGTCCTCAGATTGCTGAAAGGATGCGCCTTCAGAAAGTGATCGGCGTGGGTCGGCAGGACGCACCGAATGGTTGAGTGAGGAATTCAGCCAATCCTCTTCCCGGAAAGCCATGATCACACCGGACGTGCTGTCAGAAAACAACCTCTGGGAAGAGACCGAAGACATACAACCAACTGAGGAGCATGTGAAGCTGAGGGAAGAACAGTGAGAGTCGTGGTGTTTTTGCCCAGGGCAGGTCCCGTCCCCACCCCCTCAGTGTGACGGCCCTGTGAGCGGCGCAAGCCTGAATGGGGGTGGCTTCACTGTCAGAGGTTGCCCACTTGATGTCGCCATGCGTGGGCAAAGCCCGGCCCCTAAGCATTCCTGGAAACAGTAGCCATCTCAGTGGCAAGCTGACGTGGAAGGTCAACTTTGCAGCCGCCTGAGGTTGGATCTAGAACAGAGCAGCGAATCAGCCAGGAAGGTGAGACGGACAACCACACAATGAGACAGACACAGCGGCCTTGATGGGCTGCACGTAACCCCAGGGGGTCTGGAAGGTGGTGTGCTTGTGCAGGCCTGTGCTCAATCAGGTGAGACCAGGAAGATGGGCATTGTGGGGATGCTTAGAGACCTGCCACCAGCCTAGGCCCTGCCCCCAGGGGTTGCTGCCTCCCAGGAAGTCCAAGTTGACTGAGGGGACAATGCCCAGCCCTGTCTAAGGTCCCTGTCCACTCTGGGGCTCCCATGGAGAGAGGCCTTCCCACCTGGAAACTTCTCCCCAGGTCTTCTTCAGAGGCTGAAACGAGGTGCTCTCAGAGCAGAGAAGACGGTGAGCAGTGAGGAGAGGCTCCTGAGGAGTCGGCCCTCCTGGGGAAGGAAGCAAATGAGCTGGGAGGGTGGAGTGGTCCCTGCTTGCTCTGGCCTCAGCCCCCTCAGTGTACATCTCCCTCCTGGAGGGGACAGGAGCCCAGGGAACCCGGGAGAGCACACCCGGGCCGCAATGAGCAACACTCCCAAGGAGGAGGATCTGAGCTCAACGCAGGATCAGCCCAAGTAGGAAGGGAGCATTTCGCCACCAGGACACTCGAGTCAAGGTCAGCGTGCCCCTGCAGGGATGAGCTCCCTGCCTGTTCTATACGTCCCTGTGGACCACTGACTGCTTAGGGACTGGCTTCTGACCAGCAGACCCAGCACAAGTGACAGGACGACCCTTCCCAGATTCCCTCACCGAGGCTGTCATTCTCTCTCACTCGCTCTCTTGTGTTCCCTCTTCCCTCTCCCCGTGTTCCCCTCTCTCAGTCTGTCTAACCCCTGGACCTGGGGACATACATGGACGTCCTGTGCTCCCCTATGCAGAGGCCCACGCAGAAGAAAACCAAGGGAGTGCCCTGGCCAACAGACAGAAAGGAGCCAGGCTCTCAGTGAAGCTGATCCTGACCGAGCCCACAGGAGTAAGCTTGACAGCACATCTCACCCTGGTCCAGCCTCAGTGGAGGCCACAGCCCCAACCTGGAAGTCGTCAGCTCAGTTGTGCAGGATTCCTGGTCTAACTCAGAACAAAGGCAACCTCAGCTGGCAGGATACTCAGCTGGGTATTATGGTGTGCCCAGGGAGCTGTTTGTAAGCTTAGATGTGTAACGGCTCCTGGAATGAAAAGCCCAAGGATAGAGGGGACTTGGCAGCATTAGTAACTGGGGATGCTTCTGGTTCCACTATCATAGGCTCAGCCTCTGGCTAGAGCAAACTTATACCTCTGTTTAAGAAACACACAATCATTAGCTCCTTTGAACTGAGAGTCAGCTTAAGTCAAGCAGAGAATGCAAGGTGGGCTGTTAAAGCTAGAAGGACCCTTAGTAATCATTGGGTCCAACCCCTTGGTAAGAGAGAATTATGGTTTGGCAATCTATGATCTCCTTTTCTCTGGGGACTTCTCACTGTGGTTATAGAGGCATCTGCCATGTTATTCCTTGAATGGAACCCTGATTACAGTTGATTGGTGCAAAGTGAGCCAATTAGAGTTTTTCTGTGGGAATTACGGAGCTGAAATGTCTGTCCTCCTGTTGGGAGCTGGGCTTTATGACATTATACTTGGAAATTGTCCAGGGCTGCATAGTTTTCCCTCATGGGCCAGAGAGACAGAAGAAGTAATCCACATAGAGAGAGAGGAGTTATGCAGATGTATAGCAAGGGACACGTCTGGGAGATGAAGAGAGAGTCTGCTGGGGACTGAGTGTGTCCTTAGAGCCAGTTGTTCCTGAGGCCAGACATATTCCTCTCACAGCTCTGGATTGCTGCCCTTGTCCCCATAAAACAGCTGAGGACCCCTGTGATAGGGCCCCCTATGTCTTTAAGCTAGTTCCAGATCGGTTTCTGTCACTTGCAATCAAAACAGTCCAAACCAATAGGCTCCAAGTTTTAAAGAGGAGGAAAGTGATGCCGAGGAAGAAGGACGTATTTCACCATGTGACACCGGAGGCCCATTCTGTCCTGAGAGAAAGAGCGTTCTTGAAATCACAAAAGCATATGCCAAACTGTGGCTCATAATATTAAAGGCTGATTCAGAAGGACTTGACAATAAAAATTTCATCCAGAGAAAATCCATCTCTTTTGTCTTTTTTTGAGGGGGGAGGGGAATCACAGGGAAACTGGCCTGACACGGAGGCTTCGACCTCCGTTCTGTCTGCCAGTCCCCCGTGGTCATCCCGCCGGCACAGGCTTTGGAGGAAGTGGAGTGGACCCTGGCATTGTGGACGTCCATGTGGGGTCACCAAGAAGCTCGAGAGCCGATCAACACAGCACCTCTTTCACCCCCCAAAGCTGAGGCCCACACCAAAAAGTGATTATAATTCTCTCCAGAATCAGTTAAAAGAAAGCTATTTCCATTGTTCCCAGGCCCAAAATGGAAAACTGGGAAATTTCTTAGGTAGAGCCAAATGAATTTTTACAAAAGCTTTGAAGTATATTCATATTGCGAGGACACTTCTTATCAGCTAAAGGAAAATAGGCGCAGATCCTCTTAAAATAAAATGAAATTTATGGACACAGGATTATAGCTGCCCCAAGGTGCCAAAAATGCTATGTTTGTAGAACCCAAATCATTTAGACACCCTTCCAAATCCAAGTACTATGTATTGCTTCCGATATTTATGCTGGACCTGTTACCCCACGCTCTCCGCTTCCTGCCTATGCAAAGTGACTGTGCATCAGGAAAGGCCATAATGTTTAAAATATTCTCAAGCAATTTCCTGCTTTATGGTAGGCATCCTCAGAAGTAAATGCCAGAAAGCCGTATAACAAATGCAAAATCCTTATGGTCTTCTGTGAAACTACTGCAGATGGGTAAACTGAGGCTAGTTGAAAACACTACACCTCAGTGGCTTAGCCAAGGAATAATAATGAAATCTGAAAACGTCGAATATATGTAGGAGCCTCTTTTGTGTCCTGTATAACACGCCCTAAGCTGGCCTCTGGCTTTAGCTGTGGCAGGTATCTCCTAAGTCGTTTTAGTGACCGTTTCAAGGACCCATCACAGAGCTCCACCTGCCTTGTTAGGGTTCTTGGAGCCATACTCAGCCACAGGTGCCCCCAGCTAGGCTGGAACCAAGGCCTCCAGGGGTAACCCTCAAACAATTGCTGATAGGAGTTAAAAGATAAATTTCTCATCTTCTAGTCTTTTGAAGCAACAATACAGATGTGCATTTTATGTGATTTCCTAACAGAACTGAGCCTCAGTTGCCTACAGCAGTAACAATCTTAGCACACATTTTACTGGATTTTTCTCTTCTATATGACTCTCCCCATTCCTTCCTTGGAATCACCTCCCAAATAAACTGCCAGCACCCAAGTCCTTGACTGACACTCCGCTTTTGCAGGATCCTAACTAAGGCAGTGTATAAATCTGTCTCCTTGTATTCATTACCATATCATTTCAGACTAATTTCCTGCTCCTTGGTAAAATCCAGTTGCCCCAAAGACACACTTTCTTTATTATGTGCAGGTGCTCACTGTTTTGTTGCCTCCAAGTTCCAGGTGAAACTGTTCCGTACTCATAAAGGTCTCAAAATTCAACTGGCTAAGACTGTGCCACATGAACATTCGTGTGCTGCATGAACCATGACTCATGACCAATGGACATCCCATTGGTAATATTAATAGAAACAGCTACTTATTTAATGAGATCCTCCTCTGTGTCTTCTGCTCTATATATTTATTTGGAATGTCCCTGCAAGGTGGACATTAACAATACCACTTTACAGATGATGTAGAGCCTTGCTTGGCCGATGAGTGGTAGCGCAGGCATCCAACCCAGATATTCATGGATCCAAAGTCCATGTTCTTTGTATGAATCTGGGATTTTTGAGTTTCCTCTACGCTCTTCTATAAACTTACCCTGTGTCCTATCTGGTTTTCAGTCGTTAGACCACCATTGGCCATTTGCCATAGTAAGTGCACTAGAGAAGAGGAAATACCCTAACCTTTAGAGAGCTATTTGATACAGATCCGAGCTGACACGGACACCAAGGGATCTAAAACAGCATTGTGGCCTCTATTAGGGATTTATGCAGATCAGATGACAAATTGAATTTTGGCCCAAGTCCATCTGACAGTGTTTCCAATGGGTCCTCACACCCATCTTAAAGTTATTTTCCCAGTACTCATATGCATAATCAGGATGGAGATCCTTAGCAGCTGGCAGAATCCTCATGTTGAGTCCCTGTTAATGTGGATTAAGAGATATTATTGAAGGAAGGTCCAAGTGGAAGCCCTTAAAACTGTTCCTCCCTGGTCCTGGCCAAGATAGAATCATGACATCCCAGGAGGAATTGCATCACCCTCAAAGACTTTAAGAATGCAAAAGTGGTGGTCCCCATCATATCCTCATCTAGTTCACCTGTGTGAGTTTCAGCAAAAACCAGATAGGTTACGGCAGATGACAGTGAACTACCATAAACTTAACCCAATGGTAGCTCTAATCATAGTTGCAATGCTTAATGTGGTATCTTACCGGAACAGATAAATATAGCCTTTGGTACTTGATATGCATTTATTACATTTGTGAATGTGTTTTTTCAATCTCCATCCAAAAAGAGCTTCGAAAGCAGTTCACTTTTACATGACAAGGACAGCAATACACATTTCCCCACAGTCATCTTATTAGTAACTTATTTTAACTGGGGCTTGATAAATGTTTTTTGGGTAAATGAGTGGAAACACTGAACCCCAGAAGTATCCAAATTTCTAGAACTCAGGTCACTAGCTTGCTCTTGTCCTCAGGATCTATTTGTTTGCTCATCAGCTCAGCTTAAGAGAAAGATAGGACTTCACTTCCAAGTCCTTTCATTACAGAGTAATTATGGTTCAGGACATTTTTCTTTTCATTTTCTATTTTGACATAATTTTAGATGGAAAGGAAAGTTTTAAGAATAGTATAAAGAATCAAAACCACAATGAAATACCACTTCAAATGTACTAGGATGACTAAAATAAGAAAGAAAATAACAAGTGTTGGTGAGAATGTAGAGAAATTGGAACCTCATACACTGTTGGTGGGAATGTGAAATAACACAGCCACTTTAGAAAACAGTCTGACAGTACCTCAAAAGGTTAAACATAGAGTTAGCATATGACCCAGCAGTTCCACCCCTAGGTATACACCCAGGAGAAATGGCAACTTTGTCCACACAAAAACTTGTATATGAGTGTTCATAGAAGCATTATTCATAATAGACCAAAAGCAGAAACAATCCAAATTCCCATCAACTGATGAATGGCTAAACAGAATGTAATATATCCAAACAACAAACTATTATTTGGCAATAAAAAGAAATGCATACTGATACGTGCTACAAATCTTGAAAACATCATGCTGAGTGAAAGAAGCCAGTCACAAAGGACTAGACATTGTATGATTCCATTTATATCCAATAACCAGAATAGGCAAATCTATAAAGACAAAAAGTAGATACATCTTTTGTGATAATGACAGCTTTGAAGAGTACAAGTCAGCTATTTGGTAGAAAATCCCTCAATTTGAGTTTGTGTGATATTTCCTCATGATTATATTGAGGGGATGCGTTTTGGGCAGGAAGACCCCAGAAGGGCTATCATATCCTTTTCAGTGCATCCTATTAAGAGGTGCATGATGTCAAGTTGTCCCATTACTGGTTGTGTTAATTCTGATCACTGGGTTAAGGAGTTGTCTACCAGGCTTCTTCACTGTGAATTTACTATTTTCCCTTTGTAATGATTAAGTATTTTACGGGGAGCTATTCTGAGGCTGTGTAAATAAACTTAGTATATGGCATTTTGGTTGTGGAAGCTGTTTGACGTCCTAGTCCAATCAGAAGGGAGGAAAGCTGGTCTGTCACAAACTCTTTACACCTGGCCCTTCTAGGAAGCAGGGCCAATTGGGCTCTGCACCACATTTAACCCTGCAAAAGAGTGGAATAAACACAACAAAAGGCCGCCTCTCCTCAGATAAGGGCTGGGCTTAAGAACTGGAAGACTGAGGAAGTTTTCTGCCTCCTTAGCCGCCGGGCACACACAGAGCTTGCCCTGCCTTCTTCCCACCTCCAGAGATCCCTTGCCCTTTTAGCAAATAACACAAACATGGGTGCTCACTCAGCAGGGACCCCAACTTTGACTACAGCAGACCAAGTAAAAATCATTGTCCCTGCAGTTAAACGCTTCTCTTCTAGATTGACAGAGATTGGAGGCTTGGCTGGTCACTTTGTCCTCTTGGTTTGTCCACCTTTAGGGAACCTCTTCCCCTGGTGAAGCCCTACACTTCCCTCAGCTCCTGGCCTAATGGGCATTTTCTCAGGGAGGACTTGCTGGACACCAGCACCCCCCAGGCAGGATTAGCTCTAGCTCCCCCTCATTTCTTCTCTCAACTCTTCCTTTCCCACTTGCACCTCCCCAGCAATGAACTAACTTGCAGTGTGATTGCCCAGGGGATGGCCACTCACTCCCCGGAACTGGCACTCCACAACGAGAACACTGTCTTGCTCCCTGCTGCAGCCCTTGTGCCAAGCACAGTGCCCACAAGTCAATGTTTGCAGATGGACGACGAATGAATAAGTGAATGACTGACAAGCACTTTGCCTTTCTTCCAGAATCAATTGCATGTTGTGGTAGGCTGAATAATGGTCCCCCTAGAGAGACCTAAGTCTGAATTCCTGGAACCTGTGAATGTTACTTTATATGGCTAACAGGACTTTTCAGATGGGATCAAGTTAAAGCTCTTGAGATGGGGAGATTATCCTGGATTACCTGGGTGGGCCTGAAATACTCACAAGTGTCTTTATAAGAGGGAGAGAGGGGATGTGAGGGTAGAAGCAGACGTTGGAGTGAGGCGGCCATGAGCCAAGGAATGTTGCAGCATCTCAAAACTGGAGCTGGGGGGCCAGCCCGGTGGCTTAGCGGTTGAGTGTTTGCGCTCCAAGTGCTCGAGCTCCACTACTGGCAGCCCAGGTTCGGATCCCGGGCGCTCACCGACGCACCGCTTGTCGGCCATGCTGAGGCGGCGTCCCACATACAGCAACCAGAAGGATGTGCAACTATGACATACAACTATCTACTGGGGCTTTGGGGAAAAAAAAAGGAGGAGGATTGGCAATAGATGTTAGCTCAGGGCCGGTCTTCATCAGCAAAAAGAGGAAGATTGGCATGGATGTTAGCTCTGGGCTGGTCTTCCTCACACACACAGAAAAAAAACAACAAACTGGAGGGGGCAGGGAATGGAGTCTCCCCTGAAGCCTCAGAAGGAACCAGCCCCACTGATCCCTTATCTTAGCCCTTTAAGACCCATTTTGGACTTCTGACCTCCAGAACTGTAAAAGAATAAATCTGTATCACTTTAAGCCACTAAGTTTGTGGTAATTAGTTATAGCAGCAACAGGAAACTGATACACATGTCAAATATAACTGGGCAACTCACAGACATGCAACTAGTGTTGACGTTGATGCTAATGTTAATGAGCCTGTCCTGTCTCTCTAAGATGCTCTTATTGGAGGTCAAAAATATATTTGGCATTGTGATGATGCATCACATTATTAGAAAAGAATGAGCCCAGCAGAATTGCTAGAAAGAGAAAATAATCCATATGTGAGTAATATAGAATTCAAAGAAATATTTTTTTAAGAACTTGTCTCAGCTTTCTTAACTCTGCTATTCAGAGGGAAGGCAGATCTAATTCACTAAAAGATAATATCAGGAGTTCATAACTGCAGGTTTGTTAACTCCCACACAGGTACAGTGATCCTGTGATATAAGCGATACAAAGACTTCCCGGAATGCTATCAGATCCAGCCGGAAAGAAAAGAGCCTGTTAACTTTGTGCAATAGGCTGGAGTTATGGAAGAGATTACGGATCTGTGTCTATGGCCAATCCAACGTGTGCTGTGCTCCGTGATTGGATCCATTTGCTATCTTCTTGGAATGAATCGGTAGCCACAGCTCATCTTGTGGAACCAGAAGGGAGGGTGTCTTTCAGCAGAGCGAGGGAAAGGGGGTCAGTTCACAGACATTGTCTTCAGTCCAGATAAGTTGCGGAGGCGTGACCCCTCAGGAGTGGTCTTCGCTGACTCGGAAGTCTACGTAGCCGTGGTCTGAGAGGCCTAAGGGAGGCTTGGATAATTGAAATTTCTGTCCCTCCTTCCAGGAAAAGACGGTGTGAGGACTGAATGGATTGTGCTCTTGAAAACACTTGGTCGATGGGACCGCGAGCGAGAGACTCACATTCCACTTCTGCCACTGGTGTGGGCTTGGGCTTTTCGGGATGGGGAGAGAGCGATCAGCCATCCGCCAGAAAGAAGGTCTCTGGGAAAGGGGCCTCTGGTCAGCGCTTTGGCGAGCGAGGTGCGCGGGGCGCAACGTTTAAGGAGACACTGGCTCCCTGGTCGGGGCCTGGGCTCTGGGGCCCAGGGGTAATGAGCAGCGTGGAGTTAGACTGCTTGCGCCCAAGGCCTGGCTCCATAGCCACCGGCTGAGTGACCTTGGGCGAGTTATTTTCGGGGCCCCAGCTACTTGTGAAAAATGGGCCTCATGATAGCAGCCGTCTCAGGGGGCCTCGGGGAGGTCAAATATCAGGTGCTTAGAGAAATATCTGGTATGTAGTGAGTGCTCAAATATTTTTAGTTACAATGACTTTGATTATCATTATCGTTAAGGGAAACTTGAGAGTATTTTAGACATTAAAACTTTGCAACCAACAAGAGGCAACAAAAGCAAGAGGACTGCACCCCCACAGTCATGGAGCCAGCTGAGCTTCCTGGAAAACGGGCGGAGGAAGATGCCCAGGAACCTGGGTGAAAAAGGATGCGTGTATCTCTTCACTCCTTTTATTCCACACCCCTCCCCGCCCCCACATTTGAAACCCAGTCACAAATGCCTTGTAATTTGCTGGGGTCTACCTTCCTTCCCAGCCATCAAGGGTTCTTCTTGGCTCTCCAATCCAGTGTTCTTAGAGCTTTACAATGCCTTTATTCTCCAGCCAGGGCGCTCTGCCTTTGAGATGTCATTACCCTGCGAGTAGCAGCTCCTGTGCCTACACAATGGGAGAAGCAATCAAGAGCACACAGATAAACCGTGGCTGCCAGCTCTACACGCTCAACAAGTCCTCTCTGTGGACAATTAGGGCCAAAAGATAAATATTGACACATAAGACTATTTCCTCATTTATTTTCTGTTGATTGTGTGGGCAATCTGATGGGGCAAAATTCCACTTTTCTGAAAACTAATTCTTGGCTAATAGAAACAAATAAAGTAAAGGCTTCATTTCCCATAATGGGTTGGGCAGGCCCATTGTGCTGAACTGCTAATCGGATTAAATGGACTCCTAGCTCTATTTGTAGCCACCAAGCTCCCTTGAACATTTTCCACATCTGAAGATTACCCATCATGGTGGATCTCTTGCTTTTGAAATCAAATGGAGAGAAGCAAGCAAAGGCTTGAAATTGCAGCAAAGCCCGATTCCAAGCAAAGTGCAGGATGAGGAAAAATACATGCCCAACCCTTGCAATAAAGCAGATAAGCTGAGAAAGTCCTTCTAGCCAATGACTAGAAACCAATTTTCATCCTTATAAATATATATTTTTTCTTTTTTAATTGAGGTAACATTGGTTTATAACATAAATTTCAGGTGTACATCATTATATTTCGATTTCTGTATAGACTACATCATGCTCACCACCTGAAGACTAATTACCATCGTACACTGCACACATTTTTCTAATTTTCTCTTTTAAAAAACCTGACAGTGACAGAGAGTCGTGAAAGTGTAAGCGTGCTCTGTGCATCTATGAGAAAACTAGAAGTCTTGCAAGAGTCGTTCTTATCCACCGTTCTGGGGGGCCATGCATCTGTCTGATTTTGCCAATTTATCTAGAAAATATTACAATTTAATCTGTGTTAATAAAAGACCAACAGAGTAACAACACCTGGGGTTTTATGTGTCTGGCTGGCTTCTATTAGCATTTAAATCTGCATCCATTACATTAGTTCCTTAAAACAAACACAAACATTTATGCGAGTGACAATTCAAGTTAGCCTTAGTCAGTCTTAAATAATGTCACTCAACTCGGCATTTGGACCGAAACCTGTGAATCATGAGGTATATTTTTGCTTACAGTCTGATAATTTTCAAAGCTATTGGCAACCTGGGAATTTTCCTTCTTTATCACCAGGGCTCAGCTAACTTCACTAAGACTAATCAGGCCAGGAATCATTCATTCAAGGATTGCACGATCATGTTTTTCTTTAGCTGTGACAGCTGCCTCAGCCACATTAGCAATGCAGATTAGCCAGCCTAAGAGGTTAATGCAGAACACGCGAAAATTAGGTTTAATCCCCAGTGAAATAATCTAACATTTTCACGTTTCTTGATGTTGGGATAGAGACATTGCTGGTGACTTAATTAGGTGTAATGTAGATCAAAGCAAATTTACCTTCTGGCTGAAACTTCCCAATAGTTTAGACAGAAGAATATAGCAAGGGTCCTTTACTAATTGGCGAATAGCTGTAGGGAAAATTGCACTAGGAACATGTAGGATGTGATCAGAACTCTTCCGGCCTAGGACAGACAATTGGTGTATTTTGCAAACATCTGCATCTATCACTTTGCCAGTGCCTCCAAATGATGCTGCAGCTTTGCGGGGATGCAAACACCTTGTACCAACCCATTCATCCTTCGGGCATAACTACCATAAATGGGAACACTCTCTCCCTCTCTTAATCTGCACCTTTTTCATGTCCTGTCCAGGAGTATCACAAATGTGTTCTGAATGGGCCTGCATTGTGAGGGGAGGAGAAAGAGAATGAGAGGATGTCTAATGTTTTCATTCTGGCCAATAGCATATCAAATGCCCATCTCTTTCAATCATAAAGGGAAGGAAACAAAAAATTACATGCCCTCAGTTGCCAAATTATTTTTTGCCTTGACATCTTAATTCTTAATCCTTGTGTGTGGCAAATCAGTCTACTATAGGCAACCAATCAAGCAATTATTTCTAAATTATATTTGCCCAACTCACATTGATTGGCTATTCTTTTCTTATTGGGTTAGCTCATTGATTCTGAGCAGCTTGCTTATTATGCCTTGCACATCATTTTCCTCCTGAGCCTATCTGCTCTAGCCAGCCTGCTGATGTTTCAAGACGCCATACAGGAGGAAAAAAAAAAACGACCAGTGATCTACGCGTTGTCTCCTCTAGCAATTACAATTCACATTGCTGATTAACTTTGATGTGAAAACTAGTGAGATAAGACAAGTTATCAAGGCGGACCTGATCATCATTCCATTTATACAGCATTTGCCACTGGTGAATGACAAAAAAAACTAATGAAGACGTATCTGACAGCAGGCTGAGTCGAGGCAGATTTTGGTTCCCCATCAGCAAGAGTTGTGCTCCCTTCTCATGGTCTATCTGAGATGCTTCAGAATTAGCTTAATAATGAAAAGACTTCATCTAAATGGACACATGTTTACATTAAAATAACTACATGATAAATAGATGGCGGAGATTTTATGCCTTCTTGAGTCTAAACAACAAAGTAAAAATGTGTTCCAGTATTCACTAAATCATTCAGAGGAAAATTCAATTTAAGCTATTATACTTATCGCTGAGCGGGTGTCCCCTGTTTACAGGTAGCAAATGTCGGTTTTCAGAGGGCGGGGAAAGGGAAGCAATCTGGGCGGAACAGGAATGATTTACTTTGTGAAGATGGTAATGGGCAAATAAACAGAAGCACAATATTGGTGAAGCTAATGAACGTTGTTCACACGGTAATAACTTTGTGGTGGGGAGATCCACTGGAATGACATTTCTAGCTGTACCTTTTTATAAGTTCTCTTCATTTTCCGACCTGAGACACTGGAGGTCTCTGCTTTCTCTTCATGTGTAAGTGTAGTTCCACTACCCTCTACATGTAACATGTATTACTTTTCAAAGAATAAATCCAAAGCATTTCTCTGCATAGATTCATAGTTTTTTTCCTAACAAATTAGCAAGGAAATGCAGATATTATGCAGGAAATGTAAATTTTCATTGGACACAGTTTTTGGGGCTTAGCATTAAATGTTAAGAAAAATATACATGTTATTAAATTGGTTAAATAGAGTGGTTACGTATGAGCTTCAATAAAATTCATAAGTATTCATATGGTTAAAAAGATTCTAACACATTTTTTAATCTCTGCAACATCTTTGTTATATTAGCCTTATAAGTATGAAAGGAAGTAGAACACTGATTATTTTTACAGATAACACTGCCTTCACAGTGAGTCATTTTGCTACTTTGGTAAATCATTCCCAAAAACATAAGAAAAGGAAAAATGTTCATTTTCCTAGAAAGAGCTTCCTTCTCTATAACATATACAAGTGTATTCTGTTTTTCATACATAAACATCATGGCATAATATTCCACTCAAACGTCATGGTTAAAACCAGAATGAAAAAGCAAAAATAAGTTGTGACATATCAAAGCATATCTTTAAAGGCTCCTTTTTTTGTTTTTAGTAGGCGGTAGTTTTTGTTTTCTTTAGTCAAACGTGATTTGAAATATTTTAAGGCAACTGTCCACAAATATCATTTCCAGTTACATTTTTTAGACTTAAAAAAAGAACAAATATAATAATATCAGCAACTATAATCAATTCCTCTCCCTTCCACTGTACTCATCCCCAGCCGTCACAAACAACAACAGCAAGAAAACAAAACAAAAAATTCACAAACCTACATTTCTTGAGGGGCCATACTAGAGAAACCTATTGCATCTGATGAAAGTTAATCACAAGTACTTTTTAAGGATGAGGAAACAAATTAGTACTCCAACGAGGGATTAAGTTTAAAAGCTCTTCTCAGAACCGAGGATGAATCCTATATATTAGAAGACACTGTAAAAGCCCTTGCGTAAGAGCTAGAGGCACAAGTGGAAAGTTGACCCCCGAGATGGTGTGATGATGGAGTGCTAAGTTTATAAAATTCTCCCACAATGAACGGAGCCTGTAAGTACAGTGCCTACTAAACACAGAAGCAATTGTACTAGAAAACGGGTTTCCAATTTTGACTCAAGTGACAAAATTAAACCCATCTGAACAAGGGCTGACCCATTTCTTCTCTGGAACCCGTCTCCTCGCCCTCCCCTCCTGATGCACTGGCTTCTCTTTTAGCCCATCTCTTGAATTCTCTCCTGGCTATGTTTACCACTCAATTCTCATGTTAATTAGAGACATACACATCCGTATTAGTAACCCACGTTTTCATTAGCACAGCCCACCCGGCCAAATGAAAAACCCGGGAGTGTGTCTGCGTGTGAGCCAACAATGCAGAGATGGCCGTATTCTTGAACACACATATTTAACATTCTTTCCTCCCTGGTGTTAATTTTCCCTTTCTATGTACCCTTATTACACTATCTCTAACATGGGTGGCAGATTCCTTTTTAGCCTATTTCTTTAACCTATTTTAATAAATAATTACAGGCAGCTACAGAATTTATTCATTCCAGAGGGCTACCTCCTTCACATTTTATTCCAGAGGCGCAGCTCAAGGAGACATGGTGATAATCACGGGGCCTGGAATCCCGTCTACACAATGTCATTATGAGCTCCCATTTAAAATGAAAAATGTATACTACAGTTAAAAGCGATACAAGGTTAGCGCCTCTTCCCAGGGAATGTTTCACAACAAGGGACACTCTGGTTCCATATTCAGGAAAGGAGCTGGAGGAAAATGAAAGAAAATAGAAAGCACTACAAAATCTTTTTAAGATATTAACAAGCCCCTCATTGAGGGAAAAGAAAGGTTCATATCCTTTGTCTTTCCTACAACAGGGAATAATTATCTTTCATTGGGTTGTTTGAGAATTTTATTGCTAAACCAGTTAATCTACTTTGTTACTGTAGTACTTGGGGCTTTATTTTTTTTCCTTTCATAAAAAAAAAAAGAGATCTTATTTTATTTTTCACAATTTCTTCGATGTTCCCTAGGAGGTGTTATACTTTCCACTGTATCGATTTAAATGCTCACAAAATAGAGTTTCCCTCTCAGGGCTGGAGTCCCATTCATCAGCCTTCAAGACCCTCATACTACAAACCTGCTTTTATAGTGCTGAGCCTGTAGCTGAATGTTTTCTTCACTTCTTCAAAATGCCCCCGTAGAAGAGCACACTGGGTACATTTCACCCATCAACTTCACTTCTCCAAAATCAAGCTTTACCCCATCTTATTCAAGCAAACATTTAGAAGCATCTGAAATGGAAAACTTACTCCATAGCTTAGCTGCAGAGTGGGTTTGTAACATTTATCTTTGGAGGTCTGAAAATAAATTCCTTTAATAAGTGCTTGCTTGAAGTGTGTTGCTCAACAGTTCCTCCAATACATACCCTAAAATTTGTTAACTGAGCTCCCTCACCATAAATGATTTGATAATGGAAAAAAAAAAAAAGCCTTGCTTTGAATTTATATATATTTCAGTCTTGACAAATGTTTTATTTAAAACAGTTACTGTGCACCTTTTGATTTGGAGTTTAAAGTAAATAATATTTGTACATCTGAAACATACTCAAGGCAAATGAAAAGCCTCTAGATGCTTTTGTGTGAGATGTTGAAGGGCTCTGCAATCTTAAAAGGACAACCTCAATTAAGCTCATCTTCATCTGGAAAAAAGTAGCAACTGAAAGCTGAATATATTAGATAATACATACTTGCCAAAGAGCATTCTCCTAGAGATTAAAAAAAAATTTTTTTACAGAAAGAAAGAAAAGGAAAAAAAAGAGAAAAATATTTTGATAACCAACCCAAAGCTGGCCCTGAGTATCGCTCCATGCTAATTTTGTTTGAAACTGTTCAACTAACTCTGAATAGATATCCGTATTCAACAAAGACATAATTAATGGCAACGTTTCCTTCAGCCTCAAGACGTCATAACAAGCTGCAAAGTACAAAAATATTTTTATGGGAACTAATTTAAGGACAAAGGGTTGACCTCTCGCATTTCATTAGCTAACCAGAGGAAGGAAAGAGAGAGTGGCGGTGCTCATCCTCGTTCATTTCAAGCAGCCAATTTCAAAATGCAAATTGCAATCTGCAGATGTTGGAGGCTGATATAGATATTTTTAAATATCATTTGTTCAATTTAAGGATATCAGACATTTGAATTTTAAATAAAAATCAAAACCAATTTTGGGATTCGTTTTTGGTCGGGAAATGAATGTATTCATGGTGCATTGAAGGTCTTTAGGTTAGCTATGTTTTCAAGTGTCTAAAACTATTCTTGTAAACCATTAATTTTATATATTATTTCCAAAACCTTTTAATGGAGAAGTTCCATTAAGCTCTACTTTATTCCTGATTATTTTACCAAGTGAGAAGTGGTGTATTTTGAGTACAGAGTTGAGAAGGATAAAAGCAACCGTCCAAATCAGACACCTGATTCATGAATGTATTCAGAAATGATGTGCTCTGGACTCTGCAGTTTGCTTAAGGTGATACCTAAAATAAAATCTGAGAGGTTTGCCTTTACAAGACATTTACTGGGCATGAAAAAAGTTAAGTGTGTTACTCCTTTTAGAATTCTGACCTTTCCTACCTCCATTTTGGCTTTATTTTTTTCCTACAGCACTTTTCACTATCTGGCTTACTGTGTGTTTTATTTATTTATCTTTCTGTCTGTCTCCACTCTCCACTTACTAGAACATACGCTTCAGGAAAGCAAGGACTTTTAGCTGTTTTGACCACTGCTGAATCTCCAGTGTCTGTTCCTGTACTGTCCAATATGGTAGTCACTGGTCACATGTGGGCATTTAAATTTAATTTAAAATTTATTAATATTAAATAAAATTAAAAATTCAGTTCCTCAGTCACACTAGCCACATTTTATGTGCTCAACAATCACATGGGCTAGTGGCTCCTGTATCAGAATGTGCAGATATAGAACATTCCCATTGTGCATGGTACATAGTAGGATTTAATAAATATTTGTTGAAATTGAATTTGAAGGCCTGGAAAAGGCTATTTCCAGGGTTAAGAGATGTTCCCCTCATAGTCATGTGCTTAGATTGAGTCAGGAAAACATGGTTTACCAGAGAGTTCTCAGTGTGTTATCATATATTATTTCACATATTCCCTCAAAAAAGGTAGATGCGTGTTTTGTGGTTTTGCTGTGTTTTGTTTAGAGTAGAAAAGATCATTCAATTCACTTTATCATCTCTTCATATAGGATTTATGAGGTAGGTTCAAGAAGATAGCACCAATCTCATTTTCAGATGGGAAATGAAGGCTCCAGGAGAACCCGCCACCACGAGAGGTTGGAGAACATTGGAAGATGCCTGTCATGGGGCTCACGTCTTCTTGCTCAGACTGGAGTTTTCCTAACTAGTGCAGCCTTGCCCATGTGCACCTGTACATGTTTTGGGGAGGCACTTAGTGCTTCATTTAACTGAATTAAGCAATAACATTAAAAATAATTAAAATGGCTTGCACTCATTAATTATCATCATCACCACCACCATTTATTAAATTTGACTATGTGGTGGTCAATGTGTCGATTTTACACATATTCTCTCGTTTAGTCCTGACAATAGTCATGCAATGTAGATTATGCTTTCCCAAATTTACACTCAAGGAAATGGAAGTTGTAAGGAGGGAGGGGTGAGGTGCAAGGAAGCTCTGTCATCCCATCTAGAAGAAGAGCATGAGGGACTTTGACCAGAACTGGGAGGGGCTGATAGCCACTCCTTGCATTAGTGGCAAGAGTCTGCAGTCAAACTTACTCTGGTTAATATTTTCACTTCCTTTCACCTTAGGCCAGCTTGTCTTCCTTTCCCTTTATTGACTGGTCAATTTTATGGTACGATCAGACATACTGGTGTTGGATATGAGAAAAGACTAAAAAAGTACTTTTGGTGCCAAGATGTGGAAGAAAGTGAATATTCATTTGGAACCCTCTAAGGGTTTGTGGGTAGTGGTATACAGAGTATGATGCCCAGAGCACAAAAGAAGGGAGGCCAAAAGAGAATTAAGGCATCTTCCAGTTCTTCTACCTGTGTTCCCACTGCTTGTTGTGGAGGCAGATTGTTAGGATGATGGGAAAACTTGAGTGGGGACAGTGGCACTTGCAATGGCAAGAGGGCTTTTGATTCATTTAAACCTTCACAAATGTATTCCCTTTGAGCTAGGCTCAAACTGTCCATGCTCCATCATACTAGAAGGCATTATAGCATCATTAGATCCAGATTAGTCTCTGTTTTCTTTACCATATTCTCAGTACCTCACAAGGGCAATGATTATAAAAAATGGGGGAAGGCAAAAATAGGGTGGGAACTCATTTAGAAATATAACTCTGAGGTCTTGAGTATCCAAACCCATACCCTTGACCAATGAACTGGACTTTTGGGTAGATATGGACAAAATGGATCCATAGATATGGGTATAGATATGGATAGATACAGAATGAATTGTCGTAAAAGTTACCTAGGAACATTTTCTCTTCATACCCAAAGGAAAAACTCAACCAGCAAAGGATGAGGGCTTGTGGGAACTTGGGATTCATGATTCCGGGGACCAAATCTCAGCTCCTGGAGATGTTAGCTTTTGGGATTGTTTCCAAATAAAGGCAGTAGAAAGGCTGAAATAATCTTGAGGACTCATAAAGAGGACAAATTGCAAAGGGGATGGACACGTGAGTGTGAATGTACATGCCCATGTGCACGCATACACACACACACACATGCATACACGTAAATACCCACTTCTCCCATGGCCACATGTTCTAAGCTAAAAATTAGAACACCTTGTCATACCTGGTCAACAACCGATTTCCAGGCTGTTTGAGTGTGAGTGACAGAGTAGGAAATAATGCTTGAATTTCTAGGTTGTGATAATGTTGGGAGCAGAATTTTAAAATCAAGGCAATCTCAGAAAATTGGGGATGTAGGGTTTCACAGATCCTATCCATTTGGGGGTTCATTTATACCTGGCTTTATTTCTAGTGAACTTGTGACTTCATGAATAGCAATTGACAAAACTTTTGCAAGAAAAAATATTAATAAGTATAATTAATAGGAAGTGTAATGACCCAATGGTCAAAATGAAATAAGCCTGAAAAAATAAAAATAAAAGTAAAAAGTTATCACAAGATGTAGGCTGAGTCCCGGAGAGAGTCAGTTGTGAAATATAAACCCAATCAAGAAGGAACAACAAAAACAAAACGACCAAGTATCTAAAAGCCCATTTGGGGTTGTGTTTTAGGTGATATTCTGAAGTAGAAGGATTCCACTTTGGTTGAGGGTGCCACTGCTATGCTAGCTCAATGGGCAAGTTTATCATGTGTTTCTGTCCCGTTCGGCTTTGATCATCGCCAAGGCTTTCAGAAGTCATGCCACCTTCTCAAAGAATCTACCTTCTCCCTTCGCTCCAGACGTGTGCCGGGTTGTCCAAAGGTGGTGGCTTTCACAGAATGGGTCACGGAGGGCTGACAAGAATCTGGAGGACACAGAGAAGTTTTATTCCAAAGTAGGCAATGCGCGGCTGTCTCCTGGAAATAGGGGCTTACTGGATCGCTATGATGGGCCACAAGGACCATACCACATACCTGGCCCATTCCCTCAACTCTTCATGTCTTGGCTGAAATCTAGCTCAGGGGGGTCCACCATCACCACACCAAATTTTAACTCCTCAACCCACTTTGGATCCCTCATTCTTTCTACTTTTTTTTTTTTGCGAGGAAGACCGGCCCCAAGCTAACATCTATTGCCAATCCTCCTCCTTTTCCCCTTTTTCTCCCCAAAGCCCCAGTAGATAGTTATATGTCATAGTTGCACATCCTTCTAGTTGCTGTATGTGGGACGCCGTCTCAGCATGGCCGGAGAAGCGGTGCGTCGGTGCACGCCCGGGATCCAAACCCAGGCCTCCAGTAGCGGAGCATGCGCACTTAACCGCTAAGCCACGGGGCTGGCCCCTCTTTCTACTTTTATTCTTGGTATGTTTTACCCTCTAAGAGACTATGTACTTTATTTATTTCTGTTTGTCTACTTCCTGTCTTCCCTGCTGGGATGTAAACTCCACAGGGCAGAGATCTTTATCCATTTTGTTCATAGATACACCCCAGGTGCCTACAACAGTAACTGGCATATCCTAGGTACTCAATAAGTATTTGTTGAATGACTGGATAAACAAATTCCTTGTAACTTCCCAGCATGGCTTGTGGATGGTAAGCCTGTTCTGGAGTTCTCTCTTGGTTTCTTAGCCTCATCCTCTCTTGTCCCTTTGGTTTGTCCTTCCCTCTGTGTGATCAGATCATGGGCAACTTTTATCTTCTTTCCCAGGTCAGGAAAACTCTGCAAGTTATGCCTCTGAACTTTCTGTCACAGGCCATGACCATCAGTTTCCCTTCCTTCCTGTTATTCAGTAGGCAATATTTGTAGATCTGATTTAGAAGGACATGATTCCTCCCTAGGGACTGCAAGAAGATCCTGGGTTTCAAGTAAAAGATTTCAGTTATTAATACTATGGACTATTATCTCATCGCATTAGCTTTAGGCTACTCAGCCATAAGAAATAAAGAAATCCAGCCATTTATGACAGCATGGATGGACATTGAGGGTATTATGCAAAGTGAAATAAGTCAGAGGCAGAAGGTCAAATACCGTATGATCTCACTCATTAAGTAATAGATAATAACAACAAACACGTAGAGACAGGGATTGGATTGGTGGTTACCAGAGGGGAAGTGCGGAGAGAGGAGGGCGAAAGGGATAATTCGGCACATATATTTGGTGATGGATTGTAATTAGTATTTGGGTGGTGAACATGAGAACATGATGGAATCCGTGCAGAAATAGAAGTATAATGAGGTACACCTGAAATTTATACAATGTTATAAACCAATGTTACCACAATAAACAAACAAACAAACAAAAAACAGAAAAGATAAAGGAAATGTAGAAGAATTTCTACACAGCGTTAACACATTTTAGTCAGAGACCATAAAACTATACATTATTTTAGTTCTTAGGCAGTATCTTAATTGGAATAAAGGAGGCAGATAGTTAGGCTTATCTGGTAGTAGAGTTTTGCCAATTGAGTTTCATAAAAGAATTAAAAAGCAAGAGAGTGGAATATAATTGCATAGACTGGCTGAAGCAGTATAAGTTGAGGTCGAGGATAGACAGGGAAGGAGATGAATGAAAGAAGGAGTAGACTAGTGTGGAGAAAGCACAAGGATCAAGCCTGGTGTCTTGGCAAAGTTTAAGAAGAAGGATGTTTGGAGTGATTGCACTTTTAAAAACCTGGGAGGACAAGTTTAGAAAGAAGAATGTCTGAATTTAATGGCAAGGAGTATGGTGTGGCCGTGGAAATAGGTGTTCAAATTGAAATGTTGATTATTGAAGGTAAGGGGTCAAGAAACTTAGAAGCCAAGGCAGTGGATATTGAAGTTATCCAGGACAATGGCAGAAACTGGGGAGGCACTCAAATTGTAAAAGCGTAACGGGAGTCACTCAGTAATTAGCAAGTGCCAAGGATAAGAAAGGGTGAAGGATGACACAGCTGGAGCTGGATGGCAGGATTCTCTGTGCAGGAATAATAGACAGGAAAGTGGGTTAATGAGTAAAAAGAATACTGACCCACCTTCAGACCTTAACGCGCATAGTCTACATGGAAGGGAATCTACTTAAGACAGATGCAGGCGAAGTAGCATCTCCAAAGGAGAATCAGATTTGAGGAAAATCAAGGAGATGGAGGAGAGTTCAGTAAAGATGTGGCAGGAAATTCACAGGGCCGGGGGAACAGTTTTGGGGGAAGTGAAGCACAAAGAGGTTGGGTCTGGGCTGAGGAAACATGGAGTCATGTGGGAATGAGAGCATGGAAAATAATAAATGAAACATTTCAAACAATGATCAAGTGTGATAGGAATGAGATACACAGGGGGATTAGCAGGCCACAAGTTTTCTAGAAGAATTGGTTTTTGTACACCTTTGTAGTTGGGGAAGGAATCATGTCTTTCTAGAAGAAGACTTCAGACTCAATGCCAGCCCACCTAAGGAGGCAGACAACGGGGATTATTTTAGTTCTTAAACCTCTAACACATTGAATACTTTCCTTGTCCTGTGTCAATATTTTATAGTTAAAAAGATAAATTGTGAAATTTACTTGTAAATTTAATGTTTCTAAGTTTATATCTCTCTTCAGTAGTTCAAATGTGATGCTACAGTGGGAATAAAATTACATCCTAGATTTATTTGTCAACAAAACTAAACAAAAGAAGGACATTCAAAGAAGGCTAAGCAAACTTCTCCCACTAAATGTGTCCTGAGACTGCATTGAGGAATAGCAGGTGGTGTGCTCTTTGTGCCCATCAAGCACTCCATTAACTCTCCTCTCCCCTCCAGGTGCTGTGCTCCATCATCGCAAGGGTGTTGCACTAGCTCTACTTGGCCTCTTTTGCCTGGATGCTCCTTGAAGGACAGCAGCTCCTCCTCACCGTTAGGAACCTCAAAGTGGCCAACTACACCAGCACAAAAAGACTCAAGAAGAGGCTTCTGTATCCTTTTGGCTATGGGATCCCAGCTGTGATTGTGGCTGTGTCTGCAGGGCTCAACCCCCATGGATACGGCACACCTACACTGTGAGTGGGGTGCTGAACTCCTGCTGATGGGGAAATGTGTGTACACCTCTCTCCGCAGGAAACCAAGGGACAACAACAGGAAACTTTTTAAGACAATTATAATTATTAATATTGACATCCATAATATTAACAGCAGTGGTGCCAGCAGTTCTCACTTGCCGTTTCCTATGTGCAGGCTCCGTGGTAAACGCTTTGTATATAATATTCCATTTAATACTCAGTATCCCCATTTGAAGTAGGGCTTATTCCTGTGTCCCCACTTAACAGGGGAGGAAACAGAGACTCAGAGAGGTCGTGATTAGTTCTTGTTCAGTGAATTATGCCAGTATCAGATTTGCCTACTTCTGGAAGGTGTTCTCATTCAACTAAATTTTGCTGCATCCCTAAATCATTGTATTCACAACACGAAGCAACTTACTCATCTTCTTGGGCTTTTCCTCCTCTCATCAATATCAGAGAGTTAGGAGGAAATGGTTTATCATTTAAAGTGTAAGCAGGTGAGTTCCCTGAATTACCACTCAAGTGTAAACTATCATATAGATGGAATCATTAATTTCTGGGGTGTATAGAGTATTAGAGGTTATCTAAAATCTCATTCAGCCCCACCTCCCACGTACATTTTATACACGAAAAAGCAGCCTGAGTAGTGGTTGAAAATGTAATCATATTGAAATTCGGAGAAAGAAAACTCCTGTCTCAATATAAACAGAAATTAAATAAATTTCTCTAGATTAGTTACAGTGTTAGGAGGCCAATTCACTGATGTCAAGAAAGGTGCCTCTTCTTAAATCCTATCCACCCACGATAATGGCTTCAGCACTCTGAATACATGGTGCTTTCTAAATGTTTTAAAACTTAAAATTATTTTTTCTGATAAACGAGTATTTTTGTGTTGTTTTTAATCCCAAGTACGCTGTTAAATATATAGTGTTATGTGACAGTCTTTAGAAGCACTTGAAGTCCTCATCATTACTCTAAACATTCTTCGCACTCTGAGATTCTCCTCTGAATTAGCAAAAATCTGTGGATTCCTATTTCTATCTAACTATGTTGCTAAACATTCTATTCTATTCTATTCAGAGCCTTTAATTATATTTGGGATTTCTTGTCTCCATTCTTGTGCTCTCTAGGTAATCTCTACATTAGTTCTCGCTGCAATTCTAATATATTTTGCATTCAGAATTTTCTTAAAATTTCATTGTGCTGTTCAAATTCAAAAACCAGCAAATGGTCTAGACCAAATTTACATCAAGTCAAACTGCCTATTACAATCTTTCCAGGTCCTTCATAACCCAGCCTCACTCCACTTATTCCCAGAATTTTTCACTCTACCTTACTGAATTGCCAGGCGACTACCTACCAGACATCATCCAACCACATTCCCGTCCCTCATGAACCTCGTGTGGCCGCTTTAGTTGAACACCTAATGTATCTCTAATTATGAATTATTTTGATGGGAAACATACTGCATACATTTTAGTATCCCTTAAGCATCTTACATTTATCCGAGGCAGTACTGAACAGTTCATATATATTTACTGATTCTTCTTTTTTCAGTTGCTGGTTCAACCTAACAGGAGGGTTTATCTGGAGTTTCATAGGTCCAGTCTCTGTGATCATCTTGGTGAGTATATAGTATATTTCTTTTCTCCTTAGGGTAAGATCAAAATAGATACCATAGGAACATGGTAAACTAATACACTAGCATCATTTAAAATTAAAGCATAGGGCCGGCCCGGTGGCTTGGCGGTTAAGCGTGCGTGCTACGCTACTGGCGGCCTGGGTTCGGATCCCGGGCGCGCACCGAGGCACCGCTTCTCCGGCCATGCTGAGGCCGCATCCCACATACAGCAACTAGAAGGATGTGCAACTACGACATACAACTATCTACTGGGGCTTTGGGGAAAAAAAAAAGGAGGAGGATTGGCAATAGATGTTAGCTCAGAGCCGGTCTTCCTCAGCAAAAAGAGGAGGATTAGCACGGATGTTAGCTCAGGGCTGATCTCCCTCACAAAAAAAAAAAAATTAAAGCATATGTTTCAAGTGCCTGAATCTACAAGTCCACCTGAGCATTCAAATCTACTAAATATAAAACAGTGGATTAGGGGTTATTGAAAGATGTATATTAAAATTTCTTATTATGAATGTGAATGCACCAGTTTCTCCAGGAAATTCTGTTGATTTTGCTTTATATATTTTTGAAACTATGTTATTAGGTGCATTCAAGTTTAGAGTTTAACTTATAGATTGATGGTTGGTTTTATCAGTTTGGAACTTCTTGATCTCCAGTTTTCTCCCCAAAAGTCTATTTTGTATGATATGAATACACCTGCTAATTTTGGTTTGGTATTGCCTCATAGCATTTTTGTCGATCCCTTAAACTTTTGTCCTGTGTGTTTGTTTTATGGGTATCTCTTTTGAACAGCAGAAGCTTGGACTCAATTTTCAGAAAAACTGTGAATCTCTATTAATTTAAATTTTAAGCTATTCTATTTCATCAAACTTTATTATTCTTTGACTTCGCTAAAGTTATTCCTTAAGTGATAATTCTTAATTTTTGAGCAAATACATTTGACTTTGAGAACCTTAATACTTTTGCTATCTCCAGAACAATAAAAGTTCTTAAAATGCTTCAATTTGAGTCTAGTGTCTTATATGACGTTACTGTTCAGTATTTTTTTTCTACCCTGGTTACTATTGATGTTTGATTATACTTTCTACAGTCTATGCTATTTAGAAACTTACCCAAATCTATTTCATTGCTTACCATTTCTTCTTAAATCCATCTCCTTCCTACTTATATTGGTTCTGTTAGCAAAATTCAGTCAATGGTACTTTCTAATTAGCAATATGTCTTTATTTTACCCTCACTCTTCAAGAAAGTTCAGCTATACACAATTCGAGGTGGACCATTTGAAGATCGTCCTTTGTGTTTCTGGCTTCAGCTGTTTCTGTTGAGGAGTTGGTTATCAGTATTCTTGTTATTCCATTTTAGACAATCCAATTCTTTGTGGTTGCTTTTAAGATCTCTTTGTCTTTGGTATTCTTAAATATTATTATTGTGTTCTAGTAGTGGATTTATTTTTATTTTTCCTCCTTGGAATTCTGTACTACTTGCATCTGTGAATGCATTGATTATTAATTCTAGAAAATTCTATGACCATTATTTCCTTGAATATTGACTCTCGTCAATTATCTCTCTTCTCTCCCTTTGGAAATTCTATTATTTAATATATTAATGAGAATTGGCAATGCAGTGCTATTTTAACAGAAAAACCCAGAGGCACCTCACCAAAACAAAGATTATGACTTGTTCATGCAAAATTGGATGCGGTTCGGTGTCTCTCCTTGATAGCTCTCCTCTAATGATGTCTCAAGTATCTGGGATGCTTCCATCTTGTAACTGTACCATTTTGGAGTTTTCTCTTCCAGAGGACTTTTAAAAAATATGCTTTGCTACAGCAAAATATCATCAAAGGACAGATCCATGTTTGGAACAAGGAAGTCACTGCCCGTGAATCCTGTTGGCCCCTCTCAAGAGTCAGGCTGTCCCCCAGGACACTAGCTGCTCATGGGAATCATCAAGGGGAGTTTACACATTTCCAGAAATGCACAGAGATAGCTTTGCTATCATTTGATAGAATCCACATCTTCGTGTGCCTCTATATAACTATTTTATTTTTTAGTAGGCATTAATCTTTGAATCAAGGCTTTGTATATATATTGCACCTTGGTAGGAGCCAGCCTCAAATTTACACACACACACCAATTTCTTTATAGGCACTACATAAGATTTTTATTAAGTCAGTGTAGCATACATTTAAAATTACATATTCACCAAAAGAAGTTAGAGAAAGCCAAATTAAAATTGCACTTAGGTATTTTTTCCTTGCAATGGTAGTTAAATTTGGGTCTCTTTCTTTCAGAAACACAAAGAAAGACACCCAAGAGTCAACCCCACTGCAGTTAAGTGACAAATTGTTAGCTGTAGGAAACAGTTACCTCTGAAAGATAATGCACTTATATTTTCAATTGCAATTTTATTGTATGTCATGATTTCTTTTTTCTTATCATACATACACCAATTTTTAAAAGGAGAGAGAATTTATTTGAAAATGTCCCAAAGTCAAATCTATGGTTTATAGATCTATCTCAATATTTCTCACTATTTTTATCTAATTATAGAATCATAACCCATGACAACAATGTTGAGGCTTTAGGAAAAGATTTAAAATATGATTCATGTGTGTTTATCGAGATAGGAAATATCCACCAATCCATCCAGAGAGACTTTGGCCCAACCACCCAAACAAAAACCTCCAAAGGCTGATCCCACTTCTCCTCTTACCACACCAGGATCAGGTCCTCAGATCCATTCAAACTACAGCTTGGTGGTGTCCAGGCCTCAAAGACCCCCTCCACCTCCTCCTTACATCCAGCCCACCACTCTAGTTTCCTGCCAACCACTGGCACCAGCACCTTCTCCCATTCAGACCGTGCTGCTCCCCCCACAACTCTCTCTGCTGGGAGCCACGTTCCACGTCCAGAGGCACAGTCCTGTGTCCAGCTTCTGGCGCTCATCTCAGTCCACTTCTGAGGCACCTCATTCACTTCTGCTGCAGCCCCATGTGCGCCATTGAGGTGCTGACTTTGAAGCCACAGGAAGTCCAGCATCTCATCCTTATTAAAGCTTCTGGGACAGCCTCTGCCTGAGAGAACATTCTGAGCTCCATCCTCCCATTTCCTCACCCCATTCCTCTGAATTATGGTGCCCCCCTTCCCACCAACATTTCCCCAGATTCAGCATGTTAAGTCAAGGGGCTTTGTGGAGCCTCTCCAGGTTGGGCAACAGCAGGTCCTGGGACTTGCTGGGTCACTGGAATGACCCAAAACTGTATCTCTTTTTGAGGTGAGGAGAGGTGAGAGTTTGGTGTCAGGGGAGCCCATCCATAATTGATGTCCCTGAACTAGTCTGGCCTAGTTCTGGGTATCCTGATTGAATAGATACTGAGTGTTTTTTCCTCAGCATGAGTAGAGGTGTTAGTTCTATATGTACTAGGTTGCTGGCTCCTTCCTCGTGGCAGCCATGTTAAGTTTTACCTAGACATTTATGTGTAAAGATACATTGCAACCATGTACCTTCTCTTTGTATTATTAAATATAAAATACCTTTATTCAGAATCTATTTTAGGGAGTGTGATGTACTTTGTAGATAAAATAAAAAGGCAAGGAATTGGAAATTAAACTAGTTGAAGTTAAACTGAGTGCTAAATTTTGGATTGAAAATAGATACCCAGATGTTACTTTTATATGATAAGCTAAATAAAAGAATAATCATTTTCTAACAGTTCCTTTAATTTAGATTAGACAAAAACAAAGTTTTATGCCCTTGAGTTTTGTCTTTACATAAAATAAGGTACTTGAGGACAATTCCCGGTCTGGTCAACCATCGTTTTTGCAATCAACACACTGTTTACACATAAGGGCCCCTGAAGTTACTCTCCATTGCGGTCCATTAGACCCTATTTCAGGTTGACAATGTCAAGACTGCATTGCTCCTTCACACTTCAGTTCCTTTGGTAGTTAGGTAGTTAATGACTTCCCATAGATGTAGGTGAAACTTATAGGTCTCTTTTCCCTCAACCTAGGTATGAGATGATACACATTACAATGTGAGAAATAAAGCAAGCCTCAGACTGAATTTTGAAACTCAGCAAGCATTTATTAGCATGCAAACACCAGCACAGTCATACCACCTGTCTGTATTCCCCATAAAGTCCAGTTCCCTTTCTTTTTGGGTTCTCTGACAAGCAACTTGCATAGAAGGTTTACTCAAAGCAAAATGCAATAATATTATAGCAACAGAATTCAGGACCAGTGTGCCTGCAAAATATTTCTGGCCAATCCATGTACATTGTACAGCAGGCATTTCACCAATGCAAAATAATTAAAAAATAATAATTTCTAACATCCATTTTGTCAGTTAATAAATACTTTGGTGGCTGGAGATAGAGATCATTGAAACTAGAAGCAGCTACTTTTGAAGGGCTTTTGAATAGTCTTCCAGATGCTAACTCACTCTCCCTGGTGTATGTATTCTGCTTATAGTTTGCAGATTAAAGCTAATGTGTACATATATATCACACTGCCTATGGTGATGTATTTTAAGTAAAATAAATATAACATTCCATCCTAATACTTCAATATGTTTCCTTAAAAATAAAAACATCTTACATAACCAAAATGACATTATCACACCTAACAATATTTAATAATTTATTAATATTATGTAATACTGAGGCCATATTTAAATTTCTTTTATTGTCCCTTTCCAAGTGGTCTATTTGATTCAAGATCCAATCCCAAC
Organism: Diceros bicornis minor; assembly: GCF_020826845.1. Taxonomy (NCBI): domain Eukaryota; kingdom Metazoa; phylum Chordata; class Mammalia; order Perissodactyla; family Rhinocerotidae; genus Diceros; species Diceros bicornis. The sequence continues at coordinate 68,401 of NW_026691228.1, read as the reverse complement.
ATGCTGTGTTAAATCCCTTGAGTCTCTTTCAGAGTTGCAGTACCTTTTGTGATGACATTCTGACTTGCTGAAGTTCCCCTAGTGGTCCTTTAGAATGTCTTATGTTGCTTGGTCCTTTTCTTGTGGTGGTGTTTTCCTTGTTCCTTCACACCCAGTAATCTGTGTAATCTAGGAGTCAAATCTAAAAGCTTTGTAAAATTCAATTTAAACATTTTTGTCAAAGTTAAAATCACAGGTCATGTTTAATACTTTACATTGTCTCAGATTGGGGGTCACAAATGTCTGGTAGTCCCACCAGTGGTGATATTAAATTTGGCCATAGGATTAAGGGGTTTTAAAGTCTGATTCTTCCATTGTAAAGTTATGTCTCTCTGCTTGTGACCAAAATTATTTGGTTGGAACTATGTGAATTGCCAGGTTCCCAGCAGCCATTTGCCTAATGCTGTTAACATGAATTGATAAGACTTAGCAGAATCAATAATCTCCTTAGGGCTTGAAATGTAGTTATATTTATAATTCTATCCCTTATTTCACAGTTGTTAGCTGAATTTCTTCTGTCAAGTAGACTTTCTCTTTTCAACTAGGGCTATTTAATTACTCTAGGCCTCAGTTTCTTCTGGAAAGTGAAAAAAACGTTAGCTCTTTCCTTTGCCTCTAGATTTTGGAGGTAATTTACTGAGCAGATATCTGTCTCCAGAATTCTAATTGATTCTGCACAATGTGGCTGCTTTCTAATGCATGTCCTATAATTTATTGTTTTTATAATTCCCATTGTGCTTGTGCCAAAATGGCTATCTGGGAACAATTATTACGGTGTATTGCATTTCCTATTTGTTTCTTGTTGTTATGTAAAGTTCCCTTAGTAATCACTGCTCTTACTCTATTCATTGTATTCCTTGTAAGGATGTACTTGATTCATTTATTGTAATCTTTTCCTGCCAGGGTATTCCCATGGTGTTCCACAATTTCTGTTGTGTTCAGATTATTTCATTTATAATGTATATTTGGTGCTGAATTGATTCACACAAATTGGTCATGTTCCAATGCTAATATCCTGTTACTCACATTCTGCAATCACTAACACTCTCCTTGGGTATCTAAACAGATAATGGAACTCTCTTGCATGTGATCTCAGAAACAATTCATATGGCCAAAATTTGTTTAAGGATAAATACCAAAGATCTAGTACATCAGGCAGGAAATCCTCTCTTGAAAATTTTAGTTGGTTGTAAGACTGGCTTAGATTTGACAATACCTGGATTTGTTATTATGGGATCCCACTAGTTCATCTTCTGGTGTTGTGCTGAACACTGAAATAATTTGATACAATAGTTAGGCCAGTGTAACACATGAAGTAGAGTGTGGTTTGAGAGATAAAGGCCCCTGTGAAAGAAAATTACTTAGCTCTCCATGTTGAAGAATTTTAAAATAAATTACAGACAATGGAACAAAACCTCAATGAGAGGAGGGACCAGTGCTGAATCCCCAGAGTGAAGCCTCACACATAATGGAAACTGAACAAATGTTTCTTTTTTGTGTGTGTGTGTGAGGAAGATCAGCCCTGTGCTAACATCTGCCAATCCTCCTCTTTTTTTTTTTTTTTTTTTGCTGAGGAAGACTGGCCCTGGGCTAACACCCGTGCCCATCTTCCTCCACTTTATATGGGACACCGCCACAGCGTGGCCTGCCAAGCGATGTGTTGGTGCGCGCCGGGGATCCGAACCGGCGAACCCAGGGCCGCCGCAGTGGAGCATGCGCACTTAACCGCTTGTGCCACTGGGCTCGCCCCACAAATGTTTTTTGAATGAATTAATTTCAACTCGCTCATTTCTGTGGAAATCAAAGATCCTCTAAATCAGCACAGATGAGAGTTGGAAAAATCTTCTTGTTGATCTCTCTCCACTGAGATTCTGTATTTTCTTCTATAGGAAAATGTGTCAAAGTTCTTTTGCCTTTCCTGTGGGTGTTTACAACACTAAAAGAAGACCTATTTCTTACCCTCCAATGTTAGTTTCTTACTGATATTATTACTAAATTTCAAGGTCACTTCAGAAATACTCGGCAGTAAAATAAAGGCACTACTTGAAGAAAACATCCTGATATCTGTCATTTCTCAGGTTCTGTTTCCCATATTTACATATCTAAAAACTCAGAAACGTAATTTTTCCTAATCACCTAGACATATTTAACCATGTATACTCACTAAAACTAGAGGAGACTGAAGTACCAATCACAATGTCAACAGAAATATATCTGCCAGTGGGACAGAGCGTTATTGACTAGTCCACATGGTTCCTCTCCTCCCTTTCCCCTACCAAAATCTACAGAAGGAGCTTCATGAGCAGGAAATTAGATGATTTTAATGGCATGTGCCACCATACCTGGTACCTGATATATCCATTTCTATGATAGTGGTTTGACTGCCAAATTGTCACAAAGCTTTATGCTTGTCAGACCCCTTTGTCCTCTACAGAGTGCTAGAAGCCCAGCACTAGTCAAATTAGGCTCTTCAAATCCCCCTTTCGTACATAACAAGCAGACTATTCCATTCTTGTTTTTTTTTTTTGTGAGGAAGATCAGCCCTGAGCTAACATCCATGCTAATACTTCTCTTTTTGCTGAGGAAGACCAGCTCTGAGCTAACATCTGTTGCCAATCCTCCCCCTTTTTTTTTTCCCCAATGCCCCAGTAGATAGTTGTGTGTCGTAGTTGCACATCCTTCTAGTTGCTGTATGTGGGACGCGGCCTCAGCATGGCCGGAGAAGCGGTGCGTCGGTGTGCGCCCAGGATCCGAACCCAGGCCGCCAGTAGTGGAGCGCGCGCACTTAACCGCTAAGCCACGGGGCCGGCCCTCCATTCTTGTTTATATATTCCTTTTTTAAAAAATAGCTAATGTTGGGGCCAGCCCCGTGGCCTGGTGGTTGAGTTTGGTGTGCCGTGCTTTGGCAGCCTGGGTTTGGTTCCGGGGCGTAGACCTACACCACTCACAGGCGGACATGCTGTGGTTGTGACCCACATACAAAATAGAGGAAGAGTGGCATGGATGTTAGCTCAGGGTGAATCTTCCTCAGCAAAAAAAAAAAAAAAAAAAAAGTTAATGTCCATAAAATTGATTGGTTTTAAGCTTCCCAGTTATGACCATAACTAATCACTTAATCCTATCACCTCTGAGCTCTTACCTAGGTCACTTTATTTGAATTTTAATTCTCCACCAAAAGATGTATAATCTTATCCTTTACTTTTTTCCCCCTGCTATATATAGAGAGAGCAGGGAATGCTGTTTTCCTCAACATTTTATTTTGAAATATTTCAAAATTACAGTAAAGTTAAAAGAGTAGTACAATGAATTCTTGTGTATCTCTTACTTAGATTTATAAGTTGTTAATAGTTTTCCAAACTAGCTTTATCTCCTTTCCCTCTCTCAATTTCTCTCTCTCCTCTTTAACACTACGAATTTTTTTCAATGCATAATAACTCAATAGCACTATTAATATTTTGATGTCAAATTGTCCCAAATTTGAGCAGAGGGAGCCCCTTAAGACTATCTCCTTTATGCTTTTGACATGATCATATTCATCTGTTATATTTTAATTCCTCTTGATTTCATGTCTTAGAAGATTTCACCTTCAGGTTTGCTACTATTTTGCTTTCTCCCACATGCATCTCCTACACATATGAATGATTTAGTAATTTGAAATAATTACTTGGTTTGTTCAATGTCTTTAGGGCAAGATTTTAAAATACATATATATATAAAATTTGATATTCTTATATTCCATGGTAAATTATGTCTTTTTAAGAAAAATTCTTCCTGTTAAGTTCGAAGACTAATATTGGAGATGGGAATAACGGACCTTAAATTGATGTTTGCTTCTTGGTGTAACTTTACCTGCAACATTCTACTCAACACCTCTTTCTTAGTGTTGACTGTCTTATGATATTATTTCTTATGGATTTTTAAATTAGATGAGTTGGAATTTAACATACCTTCAGAATTCTGAATCTGGCCAGAGATTCAAAAAATCAAAATACCATAGGGACTTTCAGATGAACAATCCAGTATTGTTCAGAAATGTTAAATTACAGGACTTCCTTAAAGATTTTTCCTGGTGTAAGAATACTTTAAAGTGCATACAATGTTCAGTGCTTGCCATTTTTAATAGAATGGCTGATATGTATCACTTCTTAAGGAAACTATCATTTATAGTTCTTTCTAAATATTTTCTATATGGGTCATTAATGTTTCCACTTTGAAATGGACAAAAATATTTTCCAGAACTGGGTTATTCTCATGACATAGAGATTTTAAAATCATTCATCTCATAAAATATTGTTTATTTCATAAAGCAAGATGTAGCTAAAAGGTGCAATGTTACTCTGAAGCTTTAAGGATAATTTCCCAAGCAATCCAGGCAGTCGCTTGCTCCAAAATCACCCTAGGGGTAAAGAAGTTTTATTTCCATTACCAGCTCTTTTGTTAACCAACTTTACGGTGTTACCTTAGGCAAATTATTTGACCTCTTTGGGTTTACTTTCTGTATGTGAAAACCAAGAGAGTTTGGTTAGATGATTTCTAAAATCATCTTCAATTCTAAATTTCTGTGACTCTTTGGTAACAGATTTAAAATTTTATTATCTGAAGAGAGTAGTAAGAGAAGTACTTCCTTTTATTTGCAAATTCACCTGCAACAATCTTTTGCTAGATTTGGAGATAAGATCCAGCAGCTGGGACCACAGAATGGCGGTAATTCACTTCTGCTAGCTCCTTCCTTATTTAGCCTTTTCTTACACATATTTTGCAGACACAAAGTGTTGCATATGCATAGCATTGCTGTGCTGAATAGTACAGACTCTGGTAAAAATGTGGAGTAGAGGACAGATTGGAGATCAGGCGATAGTTCTTTTTTCCCTTCCAGAATTTTTAAATGCATTAAGGCTAGTTCACGCTACTGTCTCACGTGGGAGCGACATTAGGACAAAGGTGTTCCTTTGAGAGACATTGCTGGTTCTGTATTTCTGTGTTTCATCCTGCAATCCTATCTCTCTACCCCTCAAGTTTTACCATGTCCAATTATTTTCTAAGACATTGTAAAGGATTCAATACATTAATGACAATAGGCTTTCTCCTTGGAGCAGTGGCTCATCTGTTTTCAAATAAATTACTGGAGAAAATTTATTCAATTCAAAGGAGCAGTATTTCTTATGAACTTTCTGGAAAATATTCCTCAAAATGCTCCAACTTAGACATCCACTTACTGCTGGCTTAATGATCAAAAAGATTTGGAGAGCACAAAGCATTTTGAAGTTGAAGTGATTTAAATGCTTGTTCTGCCATATCCCTTGTTCTTGAATGTGTTCACTCACTTGCTGAATTTATAGAACCAATTTGGGAAAAGAACAATCTTTGTGCCTCCCCTGAAAAATTCCTTAAATTCCTTACAGTGAGAGTCAAAAGAAAATCTGAGTTGCTCTTAGTGAGACATTTCTTACATACTCAGCAGTAGTAAAAGTTTTGATTGTTCAGGTTTCAGAAAGAAAAATCACAAAATTTCCTTATCTCTTCTACCTTTAAAAACATAGTTTAGAGTACTGCAGTAGATTAAAAAAAAAAAACAAAAAAAACCCACAATTAACTACAGGTTGAGTGCCGATTACATGAGCTCTATAATCAGACAGACCTGGATTCAAAGACTGGCTCAGATGTTTGCTAGCTCTAAGATTTTAGGTATTACCTTTAAGGAATCTGAATCTCAGTTTTTCATCTGTAAAAAGGGACTCAATGTTTAGTATTATAAATTTTAAACAAGATAGTACATGTAATATATTTAGCACAGCCCTTGGAACATATAAATGCCCAGTAAAAATACCAACCATTATTAACTGGTTGGTAACCTTTTAATTTTATAAGTTGAGGGGTATTTTAAAAATGCAACTGGGGCCAGCCTGGTGGCTTAGTGGTTCATTTCTGCATGCTCTGCTTCAGCGTCCCAGGTTTGCTGGTTAGGATCCTGGGCATGGACCTACACCACTCATCAAGCCAAGCTGTGGCGGTGACCCACATACAAAATAGAGGAAGACTGGCACAGATGTTAGCTCAGGGCCAATGTTCCTCAACAACAACAAAAGCCACTAAAATACCGTTATAACTCCTCAAAGAAATGAAAGGTTCCTTGCTATCCTTAAATGCCCAGTCAGTGTTCGCATTTCCCCAATAGATTTATTCAAATTAGGGTCAAAACAACACCCACACATTAAATTTGGTTGACATTTTTCTTTACAGTCTTCAATCTATTGGCTTCTCTCCTTGTTTTTTTTTGTTTTTTCATTCTTTTCATTTGTTGAAGAAATCAGATCATTAGTTCTATAGTATTTCTCACATTCTTGTTTGTCTGGTTACAGCTGTCATAGTATTATTGAAAATGTAACTTAAAAAAATCTCAGGATTTAAAATTTAACACTAACTGAAATTAAATAGTTAATTAAGCTAGACTCAACCAGATTGTAAATTCCATGAGGTCATGCTTTATTACTCTTTTGCATCCTAATGGGGCCTGATGATACAGTGCTAGGCTAATAATAAATACTTGTTATTTGATCAATTACTGAGAGAGATAATCCTGCATTTGACTCATATATGTTAACATTTATATTAGGGACGAAGCAAGAATTGGGAATTTAAGAAGTAGGTCTTGCCATAATTTTGCTGTTTGTTGCAAAAAAAGATCATTAAATATTTCTGAGCCTCACCTTACCAGTCTATAAAAGAGGGATGTTCTGCCTCATAGATTTGCTATGGGAATGAGAAAATGCATGAGTGGTAATATAAATTCTGGTTAAATAATAAGTGTTTTTCTTCTTGAATAAAAAGCATCAACACTGATATTTAATTTTAACGTCAGCAGTTGAATAAAAGGCTGAATGGACTTGCTGATTGAAAAACCACCTTTATATTTAGAAAATGGAAAATGATTTTTCATACTCAGTTTCCATTTCTCTCATGGCCATTATAGTGCAGTTTTATATGCCACACTATAATTGGAGAATGAACTTTCCCCTGGTTCTCTCAGCAAGTGCAAATCCAGTCGAAATGATGATTGGCTTAGGTGACAAATGAGACAAAAGACTTTGGCTTATACACCCAGAGCTCCTGATTACACCAGGCTTGGAGCTCCTCCGAAAGCAGTGAGGACTACTCTCCTGTCCAAATAAGGCAATCGAAGAATCATCAACTGATTCTTAATCAATGGCAAATTAAAATGAAACACCCATAGAAATAAATATGAATGCGTGTGAATACAAATGTCATTACAAAAAGTGTCATTCCAATGAATATTAGGTAAATTTGTAATGAGGGTCATTTGAAGTAAAAACAATATCATAATTTCAGTTTTAACAAAGGCTCAACAAATGCCTGGTGTCTGGGCACCTAACATATTTAATGGTTTGAAAAACAGCTTTTAAATTCTACTTAGCATTTATTTATGAAAATTTTGATTCACAATTAAGATATATATTGTGCTGGAAAAACCACAGTGAATGGCCAGGAGGCAACCTGGTTGCAGAATTGCAGGAATGTTGAACATACAAGGCCCCTCTGCTTGTGGATTTAACTAGAGCTTTACATCTAACTCCTCTCATTGGTTTGGAGGGAAGGCCTTTTTAGTAAAGGAATAATGAGCCACTCCTGCATGTACAAATAAGCCAGAGCAGTGGTTCTCATCCCAGGGAGACTATTTAAAAATACTAATATCTAGGGTTCACACAAGATCGATTACAAATCAGAATTTCTGGAGGGATGGTCCATGCATTTATTGCTGTTAGGTCAAAAAGCTAGAATTGGCTCCTTTTAATTTTGTCTTCAGTTAAAGATAGGAAGCTGGTGATGAAATTAATTTCGGGAAAACATATAACATTTGAAAATTACAATAGGTCAGGAAGGAAGCAAAATGAGGTGGCTGTTATATTTGTGCCCTCTGTGAGCACAATTACAGACCTCAGACTGAGCCACTGTGTAGGGTTTCAGCTCCTTGAAATTATTTCATGTGTTTATGCCTCTTTTTCTCATCTAGAGATTATTCTCTCCAAGATTAGTCAACTTTAAAGACTCTATAGACAATTTAGGTTTTCTAATGAGGTTTCTTTCTTGAGACAACTTTTATATGTGAAATATCTTAGGAAAATCATTTACTCAAAAAAATACTGATAAAAGATTTTTTTTTTCCATGACTCACCATAATGAGTAGGCTTTCCGGTTAAAATAATCTGTTCCAAAATATCAATATGTTTTTGACAGATTTTTTTCCCTCAATAACTACTGAAAGAGTTTTAATGTGTAACCTGCTAGAAAGGAAGTTTTGTTTGGAAAATCTGTTTAATTTTCAAGAATGATTTATATTTGGGGGAGTGGAAGAAAAGGAAACGTTCTTAGTCCAACTTATTTCAAACTTCTCTAAGTTGTAGTTTTCTGGAAGTTAGCATATTTTTCCATTTATCCTACAGCTTTCATTAGTTTGACTCTCATAAGTCATTTATCTTACTGCCAGTATTAAAGTGAAAGGATGGATCAATTGATAAGGAAACACAATTTTTGAAGTTGCGAATTTTTGAACTTGAGAATTTTTGAAAAGACATGCAAATGAATATTCTATTAGTTTATTCTTTTGTGTTATTAGGTAATGATTAAGCTTCAATTGCTCTTTAAAAAATTATATAGCAATTAGTCCTTTTTCTTTTCTATTTCATTTACATTGTGTGCCCAACCATTTTTCATTATTGGTTTGGACTTAAACACAGTCTGTTAAAGGGATAAGATAGATGACTTCCCAAGGTCCTTCTAGACTTATATTTTGATAAACCTATGACTAAAATTAATCTTGGCCCCATCTTGGTGAGTTTAATTATTAACCTGCATAGCAGAGCTATAAGCACAACTTTGTCAGATTCAAACTATTAACAATATTTATAAAAATGGAACATTTATTGACTGCTTTGAACTCAGTGGCATCCGATCAGAAAATAGCTTCATCTATCACCAATGTCACACCTGATTTTTAGGCTTTCCCTTCTCCAGTATTTGATAGCATTTTTTTTTTTGGTGAGGAAGATGAGCCCTGAGCTAACATCTGTTGCCAATCCTTCTCTTTTTGCTGAGGAAGACTGGCCCTGGGCTAACATCCATGCCCATCTTCCTCTGCCACAGCATGGCTTGATAAGCGACGCATAGGTCTGTTCCCGGGATCCGAACCTGCGAACACTGGGCTGCAAAGCAGAGTGCATGAATTTAACCACTATGCCACGAGGCTGGCCCCCAGTATTTGATAGCCTTTTATACAGATCTTGTAGCTTGTTAGTCATTAACAGATGTTAAAAAGTCCATTCTAAAGCAACAGTTTAATCTTGCTTCCAGTGTAAAGTTTTTTCCCTTTAGTTTCAGCCCTGACCCTGTTTTAAGATCAGTGATGTGGGCGGGGAGGGGAGGTGTTAACTGTTCTTTCAATATCCTTACTTCAAATCCCCTTCCAATTCTCCACTCACTCTGCTGTGCCTGGCTCTTCCAGCTTTCAAGTGGGGGCTGTGATGAGCAGTAAAGGGGTAGAAAGGGAGGCAGTAAGCACAGTGGTTAAGAGCATGGACTCTGGAATTAGATACCTGAGGTTAGAGCCTCTACCACTCACTGGCTTTGTGAGCTTGGTTATAATTCCGTAGTGTCTCAGGTTCCTCATCTATGAAGTGCCAATAATGATTTTTTAATGACTATTTCAATAATGAGTTATGGTTGTGAGGATTGTATGAGTTCATTTATGTAAAGCATTTACTCAACCATTGTTAGTTGTTCTGCATATTCCTACTGGGTTTGCTATTACTGGGTACTGGTCTTTCTCCTGGGGCTGTGTTTCGGATGCAATTGCTCTCTACCTTGGCAGGTGTCCGTAGTTAGTTTTCTTTTGTGGGATGATTTGGTGGGTTTTCTGCCCTCCTCTCCCTCCACAGGCATCTCTGCACTGTAGTTTCCTGATGTTTGCAGTGCACTTGCTGGCTGACACTTGCCAATATCCCTGTTCCGGCTCCTGCCCTAGCGCTAGACTCATGAGGTTTTCTTCCATGGGCAGGCAGCAAAGATTGAACATGGGGAACCTCATGCACCCAGGCCCAGCTGGGGCGGGCCATTCCTCTTGCTGGTCTCTCTCTTGGCCCTGCCTTGGAGGCTGCCCCAGCTGCCTCTCACCTACAGATTCCTTGAGGGCCCTGAGTCTGGACCCAGTCTGTATCTTCATTTATGCCTCCAAACACCTGGAGACAGATGTGAGAGCTTCCTAAAATACTCTCATAGAATGTGCCTACACATTTTTGCCATTCAGCAAACTTCCACCAGAGCAGTGAAATATCTCCTGCAGAAAACCATAATCTCTCTGGGTGATTCTCTTAGGGCTCCTGTTACTTGCGTCGCTTTTAGGGGCAGCACACCACTCCCCTTTCCCACAGGACACCATGGCACTCTCTTCCTTCAATTCATTTCAAAGTCTCCTCTTCAGTGAGTCTCTATCCTTCTCCCTAAGTGGGCCACTGGGTGTGATGGTTGCAAGATCTCTTTGGCTCTGCCCTGAGGACGTATTCAGAATGTAGGATGTTCATCAGGTTTTATCAGCTGTAGCTAACAAAGAGCAACCTATTTCACATCCTGCTGTAAGTGGTTCCGTCATACTTTCTGCTATTATTATTATTTTTTTTTTTTTGTGAGGAAGATCAGCCCTGTGCTAACATCCATGCCAATCCTCCTCTTTTTGCTGAGGAAGACTGGCCCTGGGCTAACATCTGTGCTCATCTTCCTCCACTTTATATGGGACACCACCACAGCATGACTTGACAAGTGGTGCATCGGTTCTGGCCTGGGGTCCGAATCCAGGCCACCAGCAGCAGAGCACACGCACCTAACTGCTACGCCACAGGGCCAGCTCATCTTCTGTTATTATAAAGGCTGAATGATGTGGCAAATTAAATTCTAACATATCCGTGCTCCAACTGCCTGGAACCACATTTGTTTTTGCGTTGTTTATATTTACACAGATGTAAATACGTGATTTCACTTGGCAAGATGTGATTCTTTTTATTATAGAACCTCTGCTATATGAGCAGAGGGAAATTATAAACTTTAAAAAGATCCCCTTAATCCCATGTACTTACACATACATCATTCTTGTTAAATATAACTTAACAGTAGCTAATATAGTTAGGCTTGTCTTCGTTGTAAAAATCAAATATTTCATGCTGATAGCCATTATTTATAGTTTGAATCTAATGTTGTGATCATACCTCAGCCATGGTCAGAATAAACTAACCAGAGTGTGGTCATTTTTAATTTTAGCCACATGAGTTTCAAAATATAATTCTAGAGGAAAATTGAGAGGTCATCCGTCTAAGCTCAGTGCCGTCCAATAGAACTTTTTGTGAAAATGGAAATGTTATGCACTGTCAAACACATGTGACTGTTGAGCACTTGAATTGTCACAACTGTGACCGAGGAACTGAATTTTTAATTATATTTAATTTTAATTCGTTAAATTTTAAATTTAAATAGCCACATATGACTCATGGCTTCTGTATTGGACAACTCGGTTCTATCTTTATACAGATTTGGTTAAGTCTAAACTAACAATTAAACAACTCTTTTTTTTTTTTCTTTCATAAGACTGATTTTTGCCCATGGAAAATAAAAATAGAATTATTGAGTAACATGGAAATACATGTAGATTCCTCTGCCTTACATTACCTACTTTATCAAGCAGAATAATTTAAAGGAGAAAATCTGCACTGTCTTTTCACTACTAAAATGTTCCTAGGGGATGACATTTTGGTGTAATAAACATAGAGGCAGCATTCCTTTAGGGATCTCCCATGACTCGTATTTGTGTAGAGATGTACAGTTCACAGCACATTATCTCATTTTTTTCCCCCAGAAAGAATCCCTCTTGTTATTATCATTCTTATGGTAGAGGTGGGAGGTTGGGTATCCAGGAGCTAGAGTGACCTGCCAGGTGTCACGGCATGAGTGTGGGGGGAGAGTAGGGGAGGCTGGGCTCAGTTCACACAAAACGTTCCCTAAGGACTCATTGTCTGTGGCAGGCACTGCTCTGTGTGAAGGATTCGGAGAGGAATAAAGTAAAGCTCTCCTGTCTTGGATGTTCTGGGTGCCCCCCTCTCTGTCTTCTGGTAGGAGGTTGGAGGGATGGAAGAGTGAGGCTGGCTCCTCTCTAGGGGGCTGTTAGCAGTGGTCTGCACCTGGGTGTCAGCAGCCCACCTCTCTTCCAAGCCTGTTGAGCCACTCTACCAGTACCAGCTCCTCTGACTTGCACTTTGTCTCAAGGCTTGTCTGCATCCCATCATATCTTGAAAACTCACCCCTTTTCAAATAAGTCCTCCTCCTTGAATTATCTGGTGAATGTAATCTGCTTTTGGTTGGGACCCAGAGCGATATAGCCTCTCCTTCTCATTGAACTATTTCTCGTGGTGTATCTCCTCTCTCCTTGGCTTGGATGTAACAGCACAAAAGGTATACTGAGACTAGCCTCACTGAGGCCTCTATTCTTGAATACCGCCTGATAAATGGAGTGCAACACTGTAGATTCCAGGGCTCCAAATGCCCAGGGTGCAGGGGGCCTCAACCCCACTGAAGATGATGCCTCTGTATCGAGCTGTGGTTTTAAATTGAGGCAGCATCCCTTGGTAAATCATTCCATTATGGTATACCTAACAGAGGAAATATTTAAATTCATCAGTGATCTGATAATGAATTCTGCTAACAGGTGTAACTTTGTGTATTGACTGGCCATAGAAGGATTTCATTTATAGAGTGGGTGCTCGGTAAATGACTTTGTGGATGACAAAGTTTAGATTTATTTTCAAGTTATGATGCATTACAAATACATATCAAGAAATGAACAGATATACTAATTAATTAAGAGGTCAATATATTAACATTATTTAACATATTATGTCCCAGATCGCATAATTATATTTTAACAGAGATTTATGAATCTTCACTTAGGATATCAAGAGGAGACAATTTTAGTCTCTCAAATAACGTCATTGAGGCGGCTGCCTATTTTATTCTAAATGATTCTTAGAGTATCTGCTATGTGCCAGACACTGTTGTAGGTACTAGGACTAAAGCAGTGACCAAGTAGATGCTGTCTGCATTTGGGGAGCTTATATTTTATTGGATAAGGTGTATACAAAAGGAATCATTTACAAATAATTGATGGATTGCAATTGTTGCATGGTAATATGGTTTTTGTTTCCTTTCCCTCTCCTCATCCCATACCCCCTCCTCCATGCTCCCTGGAGCCTGACTCATACTGAAACCAAGAAAACAGGGTTTTTGGAAATTTGAATCAAGAAGGAGACAAATATTCTTTGGCATAATAAAGTGCAGGAGACATACTAAAAGTGTGAATCTTGCTAGTGTGAAGAAGCTAATGGCTTTATATTGAGAATCTAAAAGACTGACCTCAGTGAAGATTTTTTTCCCTTCTCTTCTGCCTTCAGCAATGAAAATCTCTGGAACAATTTGGCAATGGAACATAAAGAAGCTGACAAAGAAGAGACCCAGTGAGAGACTATGAGGGTCTGGTTGAAGAGGGTGAGAGTGCGGAAAAAAGGCTATAAAGAGAATCATAGAGGCTGTGAGAGGAAGGAGGTAGAAAAGGGCCCTTGGCAGAAATATTGTTCTGCCTACATCTAGGTTGGCCATATGGGAATGCCATGAGTATCTAGAACACTGGAGGAGCTGGATATGGTAACCTGCTTTCAAGATAGTCCCCAGTGAGTCTAGCCCCCTGGTATTCATGTCCTTATGTGGTCTCCTCCCACACTGGAAAGGGCTGACCTGTGGAACTAAGAGAATATCGTGGAATGATTGAGTGTGTCTTGAGTCTGGGTCATGAGAGATGTGTGGCTTCTGCCTGGCTCTCTTGGCTCACTCTGTCGGGGAGAAGCCGGCTGCTATGTTGTGAAGACTCAAGCAGCTCTGTGGAGAGGCCCACAGGGGAGGAACTGAGGCCCCTCCAATAACCACGCAAACGAGCAATCTTGGAGGTGGAGCTTCCAGCCTCAGTCAAGCCTGCAAATGACTACAGCCTGGTCACGCTGATATCGTGACTGCTCAGGCTCTCATGAGACCCTGAGCAAGAAGCACCAGCTGGGCTTCTCTTGAATTCTTGACCCAATGACACTGTGAGTAATCAATCTATGTTGTTTTAAATCGCTGTGTATTAGGGTAATTAATTATGTGGCAAGAGATAACTAACATACTGAGAGATGAATGTGACAGAGTCCATTTCAAGTTTCCACTGCCCGATGGTTTCTGAGTGGAACTTGTTGCTCTAACCTGAGCTATTTGTTGGTTCTTTTGAATTCTGTGTGTCTGCTTGATTGGCTCAAAACAAGACGTTAGGACTATGAACTCTGCTACCCCACTCTTCCATAATAAAGGGTGTGGTGTTCAGGTTACTATTTTATGTGCGGAAAAGAGAAACACAGGGTACAATGAAAGAATGTAACTCATTAACACAGTTTCTGTTTACGGGTAAGAGCGCTACAGGTGTGAGAGGCTGAGTGATCTGAATAAAGCTGTGCTGTGTGCCTCTGTCAGAAGAGTCACCAGCTTGACATTTTCCTGCTCTTAGTTCCGGGCTCTTAGTTCCTCAGGACCATTGACCTTTTCTTTTCTCTGTTAAAAAACATTTATTTTTAAAATCTATTTCTATTGTAATTTGGATCATATTTTTGCCTTTCTCCCCCTTTTAAAAACAACTTGGCTGCTGTCTCTTTTGATACTTGACTATTCTAAAACCCTCTCTCTGTATCCTACATTACAGCTTCATTTCAAAACCCAAATCCTTAAAATTGGCCTTGCTTAGCAAATTAACAATGACTTATGCCACAGTAGATACCTCGTTATGCTTTCTATTGTTTTGTGTAACAATTTGGCCGTTGCATAAAAGGATATGTACCAATGATTTTGATAATTGAAATACCACCCCGAGTTTTCTTTTACGTGGAGAAAAGCCTGTTAAAATTAATTCATTAACAAAAACCCCATTGTATTCAGCAAGGCAATTTCAAGTAGAAAGATACCACTATCTCCCTTGCTCAGATGTTGCTATTTACATATTTAACATCCTGAACCAACTATGGAGATTTCAGTACTATTTAATCATTAGCATAAAGCAAGCCTGTGAACCAGATACATCTGCCTATCGCTTTTATATATTTGACTCCTTTGCCCCTTTAACTTGGTCCTCAGACTCTGAAATCTTCACTGGCTCTAGGCAGATTATATGAAGAATGTCAGCCTCTGGCGCCCTCTTGCTGAGAAATGCTCCTGGTGTTAGTCCTACTGGCAGCTCGGCTATAGTTTGTTTAGGGAAATCTGAAAGGATGAATCATTTTTCCATTTATTTGTGCAATGTGATTTGAATTCCTGAAACAATGTGACTCACTTCTTGCTCAGTTATAGGACTGAGTAACTGAGATAAATTCCTATTAAAGCAAACGTAAGACATTAAAAAAAAAACTTCTCAATAAAGCAATTAAATTCCTATTAAACTTTCGATTTGTTGGATACCATCATATGTTGGTATGATCACTTGTATTACATGTATACATGATCACTTGTATTGGTAATAATTAATTGCCAAAATACCATTGACTAAATTGACTAAAGGAGAGCCGTCCATTCCGCATTTGTTATAGGTCCAGCATCCGGATCCACCATTGCCAGGAAGTATGTTCCTGTAGGATGGGTCATCAGACACCATCCAGTAATTCATCCTGGTGCCCATTCCTTCCCTGGCATCCCCCACACAGTGATCTCCCTTGCCTGTTCTCTGCTGACATGTTATTTTCTTTCCTGAGGCCAGGAACAAATAATTGAGCAATCGTTGAACACTTACCATGAGCTGGAGTCTGAGAAATGGTAGCAGGACAGCACAGTGCATGTATAACCCGTGCCTACACTACACAAAGCTAGCAATAAAATTAGGCTAGCAACACATGGATTATTTCTCTGTGGAACCTCCAGCTGCCTCCAGGTATCCCCATCCCAACTATTTCTGGGAGTTCCCATAAATTCCCATAAGTGCTCACATTCAGCTCACTCAGCCGCCGGGCAAACATTTTCCTTCCTTTATGCCAGACTCTGGGGGTATGTAGGCTGCCTGGTGCTGCCTGTCAGTGTGGGTGTAGGCTGCTGATGAATGTGTGGCTGTGAGGATGTTGCCCCTGCCATGTTGAGGCAAGCTGAGGTCACTGGGGCTTTGCTCTGTGGCTGGAAATGTCCCCAACACTGCTGGTGTGTTGGAGCTCAGGTTATGCCAAGGCTTCACTCTGTACTTTGATTTCTTAAGTCTGCACTGGCTTCTTCTCCAAGTGGGGAAAATTCCTACCTTTGTTTTATTGTCTCTCAAAGGTTCCAAAGCAGTGCTGATTTGGGCGCCCAATATTTCTCAGACCTCTGAGCTAGGCAGCTCTCCTCCATTTCTGTTAAATGCTCCTCCCCTCAGGATCTGGCCCAGGTCCCTGGAGGGAGGGAAGGTGGGGCCCTAGGAGGAAGGGGAAGTCATAGAACAAGATGAGCCACAGTGGCCTGATATTAGGCACTGATTGTTACGAGCCACACTCGCCTAATGTTACTCCTCTCACTCTTTACCCAGGACATTTTTAATAGAAGAAACAATGAGCTTCAGTTCTCTTTCTTTCTTTGCCTAAAGGCACCCGCCACCCCACCCCCCGCCCCGCCCCTCGATTCCTTGTGGCTCTGATTTATCTGTTTGCCAGAAATGCTCAGACATGTCTGAGTCTAGGAAGAATGCAACGTAGGCTCAAGGGGGGTTCTCTCCATATTCATTAGTGGTGCCAAAGGTGATAGTGGGTGGTGGTGCCAGGTTAAGGGAAAGGAACATCTTTAGTTGGAAAATGCTGGCAGTCCTCATGCTTCTAAACTATTCTAGCAGTTGGTCTTGAAGGGAGAATACATCTCATGGAAACTCTGAGTATAGTTTCAAACATTCTTGAATGTACCATGAGAGCATAATACTAAAAATTAGGTGCTCTAACACTATTCTGTTTCATTAAGTATTTCTACTGTGTAATGTGCTCAGCAAACATTATGCAGAATTATTATGGAAAGCTCATTGTTTACAAATATTAAGGTTGCAAAAGACTGAAGAGTCACATGCCTATAAGTAAATAGGTGTTATCTAAAGAGAGATTAGCTTGACTGGCCAGAAATCTGCATGAAGACTTTTTTGTTTCTTCTGTGTCTCTTGGTAATTATATTAAAAGGCTCCTAGCACCTCCTCACCTCTGCCTCTAGCATTGTCTGGTGCGATGATGCAAACCCACCTCCTCCTGATATTTGCAGTTAGGTACCTTGAAGGCAGTGTTGCTCAGTGGAGGCAGCCTGCCTGATTCTGAATTCAGGCGTCCACTCTTTCTAGCTGAATCGCCTTGACAAGTGGCCCTCTTCCGCTAAGCCTCCATTTCCTTATATATGAAATGGGATCGATAACACTGGTAGTACCTACTCATAGGTTGCAAGATTTCACTTAGATTAATAAAAGCTAGGACAGTACAGGACAGGTAGTAAAAGCTTGATAAACTTTTGTTCTTACTAAAACGAAATAAATGTTTTCTCACTAAAGTAAGTTTTTGTATGCCAGTTATTCCTCAACAAGGCTGTTCATAAAAGTGAGAGAAGAAAAAGTTAAATGAAAATTGTCTTACTAAAAGAAAATGCTAGCTTGACGCCTGAGAATTTTGAGACTTTTTTCAAAGGAAGGTAAAGTTCTGGGACAGACAGACAGGAGGGCTGTGCTTCCCGCAGCAATTTGTGGAGGAAGGAGCGCCTGGGGACGCCATGAATTGGGGTCATAAAGTAATCCTTTGTGATGAATTGGAATCACCCCCTTACTCTGTTTTATCTGGGCCAGTACTGTCCAAAAGGTAGCCACTAGCCACATGTGGCCGTTTAGCACTTGAAATGTGGCTAATCTGAACTGAGATGTGGTGTCAGGATAAAATACACATCAGATACTATAGTCAATAACACTGTATTGCATATTTGAAGGTTGCTAAGAGAATAGATCTTAAAAGTCCTTATCACAAGGAAAAAAATTATAACTGTGTGTAGTGACAGATGTTGACTTTTGTGGTGATCATTTTGCAATATATACAAATATCGAATCATTATGTTGTACACCTGAAACTAATATAATGTTATATGTCAATTATACCTCAATTAAAAAAATACACACCAGATTTTAGAGATTTAGTATAAAAAAATGTAAAATAGTTTATTTGAAATTTTAAAATATTGATTACATGGTGAAATAATAATATTTTGGATATTTTTTAAAGGAAATATTTTATGAAAATTTATTTTTATCTGTTTCTTTTTACTTTTTAAACTGTGGCTGCTGGAAAATTTGAAATTATATATTTAGCTTGAATTATAGTTCTATAGGACAGTGCTATGATCCAGATACGTTTGTGCCTTTTCTTGGTGACCCAGGGATACACAGAAAGGACACAACTTCTGGAAGAAACGATACTGAGGCAGGTTACCTTTTTAATGTCACACCATTCCCATTATGTTTGTAAAATTTTTATATATCCAATACTCAAAAGACTGAACTCTGGATTCAGACATCATGGCTTTAAACCCAGACACCATCACTGAATATCTGTATGATCTTGGACAAATGTCTGAATCTCAGGGGTTTTTTTCCCCGTGAACCATAGGGTGATATTAATACCCAGGTCTACAAACTCAGATGTGCAAGAAATACACATTTATTTTTCCATAACTGAAATTAATATCTATTATGAATGCCCAATCCATCTATTGGTGGGAACAATCTCAGTCGTTTCAGGAGTCACTTTGATACTGAACCTCTCAATCTCCAGTTCGTGTGCCCGATGCCCAGCAAGCCAAATACTGAGACATCAGTGCTTGGAGATGGAGAAAGATTTATTTGAATTGGCCAAAACGAGTAGGTGGGAGCCTGGGTTCGCTCAAATTCCCTTGCCCAAGAACAGAAAGCAGGGGATTTTATAGAGCTAAAGGGCTGGGCAGGAGGAGCTTCAGGGAAGAAGGGCTCACTCCCAATACGCCCGGGGGCAATCTGACTTCTGGGCTCCACCAGCTGCTGAGGGCCAGCCATCTTGTGATCACAACCTCCCCAAAGACATTCTCTTTGTTCTGCAAAACAAGCTCACAAATCCTCTAGAAAACAAGCTCACAAATCCTCGAGACCCCTGAATCACCCCTCAAATTAAACAGGAAAAAATAGCAAATTGGTTTAATATGTACAGTATCCCTCAGGTACCTGGCTTCAACTTCCCCCCACATATAGAAATGTTCTTTTTCCTCTAAGTGGTGCTAAGGTAAGGCAGGAAGAGCACATGATCCTGGGTGTCATCATCTATCCCTCCTGCATCAGCTGGGACATTCTCTCGCTGGGCTGGGGTTTAGTCACCAAGGCTGCTGTTTTTCCCTCACCCCAACTGCAAGGCCTTTTTGGGTACCCTATTTCTCTCTTCCACGTTAGACCCATTGTAGGATTTATGGAAAATGGTTATCCAGTTACAAAATGCCTCTTAATGCAGGTAGGTGCATTAAGAGGAATTAACAAGATGATCCATGTAAAGTGCTTAGCACAATGCCTGAACAAATTAAGCACCTAATAAAGGTAATTATTATTGTTAATGTTGATGCTGCTGTTCTTGTTCTCAGCCAATGTATGTTGGGTTCCCGTAGATCTAGTTGCCAGAAAAGAGGTGGGTGAGGTTACCATTTTCTTTTGCTCCTTTTTCAGTCACTAAGAGTGAGGAGAGAAACTAGATACACGTGGGGGGGTGGGGTGGGGACGGGACAGGACGGGACGGGTCGGGACGGGGGCGGGGCGGGGCGGGAAACAAGACAAAACAAAACATTGGTCTCTGGTTACTCTTTGATGCTGATCAAGAGATTTGCAGCTAGGATTGGTGTTGGGAAGATATGTGCGGGTAGTGGGGTGAAGACTGGTAGATCTAACGTCGGAGGGTGCCATCTAATGGTAGAAATAACAATATCATAATTAAGCATCTCTGATATGCCAGTAACGTGATAGGTGGTGTGGAGCATTAGTCCATGCATTTGAAGTGAAATTTAGTCCATGCATTTGAAGAACTTACAACTGGATAAAAAAAAAATATGTGTTATGTTTCTAAAATGAGAGATGCTGGTGGGTTGGAAGGCTGACTGTTTCTGTGTGCTCTCATATGGTGGTGATATCTTGGTGGGGGTGTCCAAGCTCAGGGTTAATGCTACAACTTCAGATAAAGAAACTCAATTTGTCAGTGCACTTTGAGCTAACTGGGATATCAGCAACTTATTCTTTCAAAAGAAGCTAACAAGTACTCAGAATGTTGATGTATTAATGTATAGTGGGGATATTCCTTTCAAGCGAGGAGAATGTTCATGTAAAATTTAGCAACAGCTAATACCCAGTACAAGATAAAATGAATATTTTTTCAATTTTCATTAGTATTCATTTATTGATACATTCATTTTGTTGTCTGGTGGGTACTAGCTGACAATAAAATTTTACTTTAAAAGTATAAAAGAACTCTTTAGCATTGAAAATTTTATCTACTAATTACATTTTTTAATATGCAAATTGGGAAAAAACTTCCAATATTAAGATTTTAGTAGTTAAAATATCTCAGATCACCATGAGGGAAACCGTGGTTTTATAAGACGCTGGTTTGAAAACCACTGCTACAAATTTTGAATGCTTTATTATCTTGATGCTTCCCTTCTATGCACTTACATTTATTAAGGGGTTAAGACTTGGTCTGATCTTTGAATGAGGTATTAGATTTGGATTAGAATAAAGAAGTAGGACATAAAAGCTGGAGAGTGAAGAAAGTATAGGAGAATGATGTCAGACAGACCTTTTACTAGAATGTAGAGGAGGATCAAGTGAGAGACTAACAGGAGAAAATGTTTGGAGGCTACAACTGATAGGCTATATGGCCCTACTGTCTTGTATTAAATTGCACAGTGGCATGAGAGCATGATATTTGTTGGAAGAAACGTAAACTAAAAGGCTCATAAATCTCCTAATAAGAATATTGGCATTTGGAGTGAGAATTTCCACTTAACAATGGGATTTTGCTAAGATGTTAAATATGACATGTCATCTAATAAAATTTATTTAAAGATTTTTCCACCCCACAAACTCTATTTTCAAAATGTTAAAGTTATGGATGACAAAGGGGTCTTATTTTGTATTTAACTTCTGTCAGCACCTGTTAAAAGTCACTTTACAAGGAGTTCTTCGAAACACTGTTTAGAGAATCAGCTATTCTGAACTATGATGTGAACTATAAATATGTTTGATTTTAAACCCCCTTTGCCTCTCAAAGCTGTCTTTTTTGATGATAATTTAAGGTGATGATTTAATAGGCTCTTTGAGGCAAAAGGTAGCATATGCCATTAACACATCTAGTGTAGAACTATTATCAAATCTTCTTGTTTCAATATTTCATCCCCCATCTTCTATGAATCTCATTTTTTAACATCAAATTGAGTTACAGAATATTAGAACTGTAAGGGATCTTGGTTCACATAGTTGTGATCTCTTGGTTTTTCTGGAATTCTCTAAGGGATTGGAGGAATTATAATTCAAAGTAGTCTGTTTTTTCTAGCTGGTTCGTAGGGACTGGGCCAGTCTCATAACTTTGGCCAAAATCTCAACATTCTGCTATTTCTACAGTCAAGCCCTTTTGTGTTCCTCTAACATCTTGTTTGTTTCACATAGTGACGCAAAACGTGATTTTTTTATCTGGTCCCTTTTTATTAATTTGGATACTTAGTTTCGTAGAATCCATCATCCTACAAAAGAATAGAATATGGTATACATATTTTCATGTCATGACTTAAGTAAATGTAGCAATGCTGGTTCCTACCTTCGCTGTGTGTTCATCAGCGTGATGGTTATTTGGATGTGTCGACTTGGCTAGGCCACAGTACCCAGATATTTGATCAAAAACTAGTCTAGGTGTTGCTGTGAAGGCACTTTATGATGAGAGCAACATTTAAATCAGTAGACTTAGAGTAAAGCAGATTACCCTCCAAAATGTGAGTGGCCTCACCCGTCACTATTGAAGGCCTTAAGGGAGAAAAGACCAACTTCCCAAGGAAGAGAGAATTCTGCGTGCAGTCTGCCTTCAGACTCCGGCTGCAACATCAACTCTTTCCTGGGCCTCCAGCCTGCAGGCCTAGACTGGCAGAAAAACAAATCTTGCAGATTTCATGCTTGCCAGCCTCTACAATTGGGTGAGCCAATTCCTTACAATAAATTTCTCTCTCTCGCTCTCTCTATTCTGTTTCTCAGGAGAACCCTGGCCAATACGTTCAGTCAATCAGGATTAATGATCTACTCTGGCCCAAATTCATCTATAATCCTACGTGTCAGAGTTTAAAGTGAAAGTAAGAGACTAGAGTCACATTTTATAGATGAATGAATCAGTCTTCATGAGTAAAGAGAAGAAAAATGGAAATCCAGAAACAAAAAGAATTTACTTAACATGGTTTTATTATTGTCCAATAGCTCAATCCCTCAAATAGAAGATTTTACTGTATTAGAGATTGGTTACCATTGGGAGCAGATCCAGGTTTTGCTTGCATAGTTTGGGGAGCATTCTTTAAGAAGAGAATACAAAAGTACTACTACCTAATCAAGTATGAAGGTGAATATTTATTTAGGTTGAGAAGAGGAATCATAACAATTTACAAAAGTTTAAAAGCTGACCAATACCGTAAACAGAACAAATCCACAAAGAAAACATGTACTTGTTATTAATGAATTGCCCGATATACCTGTACATTACTTTTTTCCCCTTTATAGTTTTTTGGTGTGTATTTTTGGTTCCACTTCAGAATAAAAAGACAATTTAGTCCATAAATTTCAAACTGTGTTTCTCTTCTACTCCAACAAATTTCCATGCTAGACACTGTAAGATACATTCATGTGGCCTGCACCTTCACAATGTGTGAGTGTGCATAATCTTAATTGGAAAGAAGTATTTCTGAAGGACTTTCCTATGCTGAGATCACGGGCAATAACAATTATACATCGATGTGACCAAAAGCCATTTAAGTACGTCCCACAGTACCCAAACTAAATGTATTCCTCACTTAACTTTTCCTTACCAGAGTCTAAAAATGCCACAGCCGTTCCAATGCTACCCTACATGAGAGGACGTGTGATGGAGGGGAATTCAAAGTGGAAATAGACAAAGGTCCTAAGATAAGATAAAATATCCTCATTTTATAGATTTTACGAAAATATACGATTATGTGACCATGGCCTTGGAAAGGCCCTGGGTAAATAAGAGACCCCAAAGCTTAAGCCGCTGACTACCATAGTTATATGACATTCTTCTCTTTTCCCACTTCTAAATAATTTTTCAAAGAATCACTTATTAATGTAAATTTATTAATATATTTTCATGCTACTGGGATTAATGTGTGAAATTTTCTATAATTAACTGTAAATATTTATACTGTGAGTGTGGGAACTACACATGAATAGGAAATGAAATATCTTTAAATCATAAATTTGCAATGAATATTTTAGAGCAGTGTAATTGAATCTTGCTTATAATTACGGTAGACATATAATAATAGCTCTTTTCTTTGAAAAGAGCTATTATTTTTCACCCTCAGAAGAACAGAGGAAAGGAACAAGAAAAAAGTGAAACAGGCCAGCTTTTATCAGGGGAGGCTGACTTCAGAAACAAAATATGTATTGGAGCCATTCGTAGTCAGAATTGATTTCAAAATGAAATTACCATTGGCTTTCAAATGGAAATTTCAGGGAGAAAACGTTAATAAAAATGTAACGGGTATAATGACAACCCTAATGATGATGACGTTGTGTGTGTGTTGTTAGATGAATGATTAGCATAATCTGTGACACTTTTTTTAGTCCATAAAGAGGTAGATGGAAATTGATACTTATAGGATCATAATTGATTCACTCTTCCCTAGCTCATTAAAATGACTTTGCCATTATTTCTCAGTTCTCATCATGTGATAGGGCCATGCACATATGGCGCAGAGAATCAGACTGACAGGAACTTTGTCAGTTCCAATTCTGCTTTCATTATTCACAGGACTAAAGACTCTCTCTATAAAATCAGTTATTTGGCATCTTCTCATTGATTCTGAAAGAGGTTTGTACATGAATATGCATAGGAATCTGTGGCAGGCTGGTGCATTGGTGGCCCCCCAAAAACTATGCCTCTCAATACTAATGCCCTTGTGTAGCTCCCTTCCACAAGGGCTCTGGGCTTGGCTGTGTAACTGGCTGTGGTCAACGGACATTAGCAAATGTGACACAGTAGGGTTTGTTGAGGGCTTGCTCATTCAAGTTGTCCTCTTAGAAAACTCCATTTTGGAACCTAGATATCATAACGTAAGGAAGTCCAGACTATATTGCTAGAGAGAGACACCATGTGGAATGGCCCTGGAGGATGAGACACATGTGAAGAGAGAGGCCAGTTGGAAGAAGACCAGGGTTCCCCAGCCTAGTTTCCAGTTGAACATAGCCGTACGGAGACGTCAGCTGACACTACATGGAATAGAACCACCAGACAACCCACAGAAATGTGAAAAACAGTACATCATTGTGGTTTTAAACCAATGAGTTTTGGTTTGTAAAGCAGCAATAATTAATGGAAACAGGATTATAGAAAGATTTTTTAAACCATCTCACCTGTATAGGAAAATCTGAAAGTGATTTGAATGAGAATTATAGAGACTTATTAAGTTGAATGCCCATAAAAATGACATTTATTTTGCACTTTACATATATAGCATTGTAATTTTAATAGCTAACATTTATTAAGTACTGACTATGTGTTAGTCATTACGCTAAGCAGTTTATATTTATCAGTTTATATTTATTAATTTTTAAAATCTATACAACAACCCTATGGGATAAGCACTGTATTTGTCCCCATGTTACAGATGAGACCTCATTGATGATAAATATTTTACCTAAAGTTTCACAGCTACCATACAGTGTGTGGAAGATACACAAAAGTATTATAAAATGCAGCCTGTACAAGCAATGGAATGTGCAGTCTTTAAAAAGGTCTACACCTATGAAATTACTATGAGATGATACTATTATAATGTATTGAACACGGTGGTGTTAGTTAAAAGATCATAGTATTTTGAATCAGAATGACACAGATTTAAATGGTGGCTCTGCCACCAGCTTTGTGACCTTAAATAATTTATGTAAACTCTAAGCCTTGGTTTCCGTATCTATAAAATAGAGATTAAAAAATATCTCTTTCATGGCTGTTGAGAGTGTAACCTGGGCCGTGGAGCCAGCTTGTACCAACTTCTGCTGATCGTGCTCATGTTTTTCCAGATCATGTTCAGGGACATCATTTGGGCAGCTTAAAATCAGCGTTGGTGGGAGTATTAACACCATGAAAATGTTAAAATCTCATCAGCCAAAGACTTCCAGCCTGTAGTCTGGCAAAATCTGACTTATTGACTGACGCACAGCAAGGGAGTGCAGTCGGAGGAACTGTGCTGGGTCACCTGACCAAGGGGGAGGAGAGGACGGGTCTATAAATGTTGGGTTCCTGCTGGAGGATTCCAAGGAGGGCCTATGGGAGGGGAGATCCATTCTGGGTTGGTTGCTGTTTCTGAGACAGGAATAGAGAACTGGGGATTAACGAGGGGTTGTGTGCCTCCATGAGGGTAGGAAGGTTTAGCAATTGGGAATCCAATTGTGAATAGCAAAGGGCGTCTGGGAGCGTCATTGGTGAGAAAGTAGTGATCACTCATAAAGGGGGCGTTATGACATTTTACACCCACCTAACCTTGGGGTAAGCCATTTGTCCTCTTAACTTTGCAGCTGACTTTGTATGTTTGTCCTTCCAGCCTGATTCACAGCAGGGCTGACTTTTGTTTTTCAGTCCACGTTGATTTTTACTCTTACTGTCTCAGAAGGTCTTTCAAAAATCAGCAAACACTACAAATCAGGGCTTTTTATTTTTTCTGGAAACCCAGTTGTTAAACATTTACCAGCATATCACTACTTGCTTGTTCTCATATTTCTGTCCTTCATGGGAGATTCCTCTTTTTTTAAGATTCAGTGAACACAGTCAAGTCCCAAATGTATAACTAATGAAAGTCTAATATCCTCCCTAGGTATTTCTTAGAATCTCCAAGGAATAATTATGTTGCACAAATCCAGCCTATGAATTACTTACCCATTTCAGGGTTTCTCTGAGAATGTGTGAAGATTCTTGTCATAACTTCCTGACTAAAAAATGCTTAATAAAACATTTCTCCTCATAACATAGGAAGCCTTTCCTTCAAGAAAAAAATTCTATTTTTCACTTTAGTTTATAAGATTCTTAAAATCACTGAAAAATCCAGACTTTCTAGCTTCAACAAATTGGCACAGTGACTATATAGGTGAAAATGGGAATGGTTGAGTTATGCTCATTTGATTTTGTCCAGAACTTCTCTAACTGTACAAAGTGAATACAAGTTAGTCTACCTGTATAGGTGATATTGATGTGGAAATGACCATATCCAATGTATTTGTTCAAAGATGCAGATGCAATTGTTAGGCAAAATACAAACATCCACCAAAGAACTTTAGAGCACAATGTTTCAAAATGAAAAATTATTTCTCTTCTTTTCCCCTCAAACATTATACATTTTGGAAGGAAAACAAGTTGTCTCTATAATGGGTAGAAATTAAGGTAAAGAAGAACTATGACTCAGTGGAAGATGCACAGACTGTTGGAGTTGAAAGGGACCTTAAAGATCATCTTAAAATGTTTGGATTACAAACTTGCTTCAGAATCTGAAGCCATGGATCTTCTTCCCAGAAAAAGGTATATGCCCTAGCATGTGCACACATATGTACCACCATCACAGAATTTCAGTGTTCTTTGATCCCTTCAAACCCATTAATATATTCCAATCTAAGGGAAAAATCTGGATCCAGTCTGTCCATTTTCCTTCATTTTATTCATCAAGTTATCAAGCCAAGGTGATGTATAGAAATAGTGGTAGATCTAGGATTACAAGTAATAACACTTGCCTTAATAGGCTGCCACGCATGTCTCCTCTCATCTTCTGCTTTCTCCCCTACCCCATCAGGAGACAGCTAACCTGCTTAGCTTCCAAGTCACGTGACAGGAAATGGGGCTGAATAGGCCATACAGTAGGGTGGTTCAAAGCAGAGGTTTTGGAGTTGGGCAGTCTAGGCTCAAGGCCTGGCTTTGCTTCAGACTTTAGGTACAGTTCAACCTTTCTAACCTTCCATTTAATCATTGTAATGTGGAGAAAATAATTGAATCAAAGAATTATTGTCAAGATTGAGTGAGAATAATACATACAAACTGCTTAGTGCTTGTGTCTTCAAAAGCTGGAGAAACAGACAGGCAGACACAGAGAACCACAACGTACTGGAGCAGAAACCTATGAGCAGAAACCTCCTTGGGACTCAGTGTGGGGTGAGAAAACCTAAATGGTAACTGACGAATTGCTGGAGGCTCAGACAAGTCTGAAATGTACCACCTCCCCGGGGCCAGTCTTAAGGGGCCACGCCCACCTTTTCATGAGATTTTCCTCCAGGAGCTCTACCGGGTTCTCACAGTGAAGATTGGAGAAAAATCCTATTTTGAAACATTTTGAAACACACCAGAGCATTCTGTTCTTCTTAACAATGCCTGCCCTGTGACCTCAATTCTCTGATGCGTCTAAGAAGAATTGCTGATGTTCAGTTTTTTCAGCTTCTTGCTTGTGATGCTGGAGTGGTGACTTCCAAGCTCTTTACGTGCTGCACTGGAAAACGTAAGCCCTTTACAAGTCTTTTGATGGACATGTTTTTAGTTCTCTTGGGTAAATACCTAGAAGTGGAATTGCATAATGAAGATTTTTAGTGTTCCTTTTTTTGGCAATGCATAATTATGACTATACTTAAGTATTGTATTTCAATTTTTTCTTGAAATCCACCAAATAAATATGAATGTATAATTGGACAATGGTTCTTAAAAAAACTACATTATCGTAGCATATCATTGTTTTGTTGTCAGCTTTGAGATGTGCTGCTAGAAATTGAATATTGAAGAGAGAAGGTCTCACCAAGGAACTTTATTGATTGTTTTTCTTTTTTTATGCTTTATCAAGAAGCCTCTTGTCTGTCCTTGGGTGATAGGCTAGTCATCAGTGAAGGTTGGAATGTATTCCTTTTCCTACCTGCCCCTCCATGCCTATCCTTCTGACAAGGGCAGAGAAGTCTTAGCGTTCTAAGATCTGGGCATTGACTGTGGGAGTTTCAAGTGAGTTACCAGGAGCAGAGACTGGACCCACCTAGCAGCTCAGCCCAGGGCTGATGACCAGGTCAGGGTACCCCACCACGTGGGTATGAGTGCAGCATCTTCCCTAAACACCACATGGGGATATTCCTGGGACCCTGATAAAGCTCTAGGGAATAACTGAGAACTCAGGGGACTGGGGGAGGGCCTCAGTCACCCATGATTTAGGGATAGAATTGGAGCCTATCTTTTTTTTTTTTTTTTTGGTGAGGAAGATTGGCCGTGAGCGAACATCTGCCAATCCTCCTCTTTTTTTTTGCTGAGGAAGACTGGCCCCGGCCTAACATCCACACCCCTCTTCCTCTACTTTATGTGGGATGCCGCCACAGCATGGCATGACAAGCGGTACATCGGTGCACACCCAGGATCCGAACCGGTGAACCCTGGGCCACCGCAGCAGAGCGCATGCACCTAACCGCTTGCGCCACCAGGCCGGCCCCTGGAGCCTATCTTTGTATCCCAAGCTAGTGACAAAGGGCATTTATGCCTGTTACATAACTAGTACTGATAAATGAAACAAATGTAGCAAATTATTTATATTAGAAAAGTTAACATATTAATATTATTCAAGTTATCCTTTTATATCCTTTATATCACTTTTACTTGTTTTTGTTCTACTATTTTTATAACAAGAGTATAGATCTGAGTGTCTTTGGGAATAATTTTGAATGTTAATTAATGGGAACTTTTATATTTTGCAGTTATGTTTATAAAATAATTTAAAATTTTAATGTAAGCAAAAATAAGTATATTCTGGATCATCTGATTGATCATTTATATCTGGGAATGGCCCTGTGATTTCTGTGGAGTGTGCATTTATTTTTATGACTTATGTTTTACCCAGTAACGGCCAAATGACATCACGATGTGCTGTATGGATGAAATTTTCACAGTAGTTTAAATTGGGAAAAGTGACTGGAGAATTGTCTTCTTACGTGTGTGATCGTATCATATTAACATTGCAAAAAATCATATTGTAAAAATCTCTAATTTATTTACCCACCACTTGGAGAATTCTCTTTGTACTAAGAGTAATAATAAATATACAAAAGACTTTTTAATTAAATAGAGATTTTTACTTTTTAGTGTTGAATGTCAGCACTAGGTAATTGATTGATTCATCAAAAAATGATTGATAGTTTGAAAGAAATACACTATTTAAAAATAATAGAGCACAGAGGATTTTTAGGGCAGTGAAAATAATCTGTATGATATCACAATGATGGATATATGTCATTATACATCTGTGTAAACCCATAGAATGTGCAACACCAAAAGTGAACCTTAAGGTAAACTATGGACTTTGGGTGATTATGATGTGTCGTGTAGGTTCATCTTTTCAGTAAAAAATGTACCATTCTGGGGTGTAGTGGTTAAGTGTGCACGCTCCACTGTGGTGGCCTGGGGTTTGGATCCCGGGCGCACACCGATGCACTGCTTGTCAAGCCGTGCTGTGGCAGCGTCCCATATAAAGTAGAGGAAGATGGGCACAGATGTTAGCCCAGGGCCAGTCTCTCTCAGCAAAAAGAGGAGGATTGGCGACAGATGTTAGCTCAGGGCTAATCTTCCTCACACACACACAAAAAAACAAAGTACCATTCAGGTGAGAGAGGTTGATAATGGGGGAGGCTATGAATATGTGGGGGACGAGGTAGATGAGAAATCTCTGTACCTCCCTCTCAGTTTTGTTGTAAACCTAAAACTGGTCTAAAAAAATAAAGTCTTTAAAAAAATTTTAAACTTCCCCCTGCAAAAAATGACAATAATAACTCAAATGAGGGATCATCATGCTTAAAATCAAAAGAATCAAGTTGAGCATTAGTTATCTATTGCTGCATAACAAATTACCACAACCACAGCAGCTTTAAACAACCCACATTTATTATCTAACAGTTTCTGTGGGTCAGGAGTCTGAGCAGGTCTTTGATGTGTCCTCTGCTTAGGGTTTCACAAGGCTTTAGTCAATGCTTCTGCTTGACTATGTCTCATCTGGAGGCTTGACTGGGGAAGAGTTCATTTCCAGGCTCACTCAGGTTGCTTACAGAGTTCATTTACTTGCAGTTGTAAGAGTCACGGCAACTTGTTTCTTTAAAGCCAGCAGTAGAGAGAGAGAGTCTCTGGCAAGATGGAATCCTATATGACATACTGTAACTGTGGTAGTGATGTCCCATCACCTTTGCCGTATTCTTTTGGTTAGAAGAGAGTCACAGGTCCCACACTCAAGGGAAGGGGATTATACAAGGGTGTAATACCAGGAGGTGGGTATCTGAGGCCACCTACAAGTCTGTCCGTCCCACAATAAATGAAGTGTAAAACTTGCAAATAATCTATTAACCCCAACAAGTGTCATTTATGTTCAGCAAAGCAATATCATCTATCATAAAACTAATATAATTAATAAAGTTTTTTTTTGTGTGATGAAGATCAGCCCTGTGCTAACATCTGCCAATCCTCCTCTTTTTTTGCTGAGGAAGACTGGCCCTGGGCTAACATCTGTGCCCATCTTCCTCCACTTTATATGGGACGCTGCCACAGCATGGCTTGCCAAGCGGTGCGTCCGTGTGTGCCCGGGATCCGAACTGGCGAACCCCGGGCCACTGCAGTGGAGTGCGCGCACTTAACCGCTTGCGCCACCGGGCGGGCCCCTAAGATAGTTTTATCACTGGTAATACGTGAGAATTTTTCTTCTTTAAAGAGAGATCTGTGTATTACTTAATCTAACCTGAAGAAACACTGTTTTCTTCAGAAGAAAAAGTTCTGTTACTGGGATGATCTATATAGTTATTCTTTAAATTAGCACCTATATAAAAATATTAGTTTTCTAGGGCTGCTGTAACAAAGTATGAACAAACTTGGTGGCTTAAAACAACAGATTTATTCTTTCAAAGTTCTGGAGGCTAGAAATCTGAAAGCGAGGGCCATGCTCCCTCTGAAGGCTCTAGGGTAGGATCTTTCCTAGATTTTGGTGGTTGCTGGAAATCCTTGGCATCCCTTGGCTTGTAGGGGCATCACTCCAATCTCTGCCTCTGTTGTCACCTGGCATTCTCCCTGTATGTTTCTGTGTGTCTTCTTTTCTTATAAGGACACTGGTCATATTGGATTATAGGGCTGATCTCTACTCCAGTATGACATAAGTTTCACTTAATTACACCTGCAACAACCTTGTTTCCAAATAAGGTCACATTCTGAGGTGCTGAGAAGGATATGAATATTAGGGGGACACTATTCTACTCAGACAACCCCTATAGTTTAGTAGTACTGGCACCACACAGTAGACCATTTCTGAAATAACTCTCAATGATCCCCACCTCCTGCTATTCACCCCTTGTAGGATCCCCTCATCTTTTGTGTGAACTGGATCTAGTGGCTTTCTTCTAACAAATAGAACAGACAAAAGAGGTGTCACTTTGAGATTAGGTTGTAAAAGTCTGTGATTTCCATCTTTCTTGCAGACTCTCCCTTTGGCTCTTCTTACTCGCTTGCTCTGATAAAGCAAGCTGTCATGTGGTGAGCTACCCTACGGAGATGCCTGCATGATAAAGAGCTGAAGACGGCATCTGGCCAACAGTCAGTGAGCAACTGAGGCCCTTAATCCGAGAGCTGGAGAGGACTAAATTCTGCCAACAGCCCCTCTCGAGCTTAGAAATAGTTCCACCACCAGTCATGTTTTAAGGTGACTGCAGACCCAGTTGACAGTTTGATTGCCTTCCAAGATGATCCTCGTGAGAGATCCAGAGCTGAAGGATCCAGCTAAGCTGTGCCTCGATTCCTGATTTGCAGAAATAGTGAGATAATACTGTTGTATGGCACTCAATTTTGGGGTAATTTGTTACACTTCAATAGCTAACTAATAGTCACCATTTCTTCTGTATCATTCTCAACAAATACAATAAAACTTGAGGCTACATTTTACATTTTCTTTTATTTAAAAAAGCCAAGCAAGTACGGTCTAGTGTAGCTTAATATAGCATATCACTAACAGTGTCACTGTAAGCTTTCTATGGATGATTTAATAATAGATGAAATTCTTGCCTGTTTCATGAACTCTGAAGAAATTCCCAGGGATTTGATCATTAAGGTTTAATTAGAGTTGATGGGATTAATTATTATAGTCATATCAACAACGTAATTGTGCTGTGTGTTTGCTTTTAACTGAAGTGCTGGTGTTTTTGTTCTGGACATCTGAAATAAATGGAAATTTATTTCAGTTTGGCCGTTTAGATTAGTTGAGTATTGGGCCAGCCCCATGGCTTAGCGGTTAAGTGCGCGCGCTCCGCTGCTGGCGGCCTGGGTTCGGATCCCGGGTGCGCACCGATGCACCGCTTCTCTGGCCATGCTGAGGCCGCGTCCCACATACAGCAACTAGAAGGATGTGCAGCTATGATATACAACTATCTACTGGGGCTTTGGGGGAAAAATAAATAAATAAATAAAAATTAGATTAGTTGAGTATGGTTTTATTATTGTCTTCTGGTGGTTGGGTTTCTAATGAAACAATTAGCCATTCTACATACCACTCTTCTGTTTCTGTTTATTCTGAAAGAACCAGAAAAGCTAATTTTTTTAGCCAAGAAAAATTTTTTTTCTGTTTTCAATCCAAAGGCTACATAAACCTGCAATATAAAGCCTTGGGAAAAGGAGAATTGGATATAAATGAGTTCCATTTTGATTGTCTTCAATTATTCCATTGATATTAATACCTTTGAATGTAAAGACAATGGTAATGAATCTAGTGGTACACTAGGATGTTGAAAACAATTTTAAAGAAATTTCATTATAATTTTCCATTAATTGAATCATTAAAACTCTGTGCCATCAATTTTCCCTTTAAGTAATAAAGCATTGATTATTTAATTTTGAAAAATTTTAAGCATTTCTTTGGCCAATTAACCCAGATTTTTATAAATAATTTATTCAGAACATCTCTTTAAATAAGTGTCTGTAGCATTATTAGTTGAATTACTTCGTTTAATATTGAACTTGAATAGATTCTCAACCCATGGGTTGAGGTCCAAATATAAATGGACTTAGGAGAAGTCTTGTAGAATTGGGAGGAGAAAACTGAGAATGATTCCTTGAATTTATATGGTGAGTTTTCTTTTAATTCAAAGCATTTTTTAACCTATCTAATCTTTTGTGAGACAGGTATTAATATGCAACTGGTTTATTATTACAACAAATTAATATAAGAACTAGAACTAAACAGCTGACATGACCCAACCCAAAATTGGTTGTGCCCATAATGGCAATTACCACATTTTTTCATTCTATTAGAGCCTTCCCAAGAGCTCCTATGACCTTCAATGTCACATTTCAATTTTATACCCATTGCAACAAAATAAATAAAATGTTGTTCCATTAATATTTATAATTTCTTTGAGACTGAATATTCTAGATATTTTAATTGCAATCAAATGGAAATTTCAGTGACACTACAGAAATAAGCTAATATTATATCCTATAGGTATATTATTTTTATATATAAAAAATAGGCCAATTTTTAATTTTCTGTTAAGTGTAATGCCCAAATAATAGTTATTACCTGTGTTGCTTCTGTAACCAAAGACAGACTAATCTCATTGGCCAAGTTGATTCATATGCCTATTCTCAGAGGTGAAGTGGTTGGGGGACTGGTAAGATGAGACCCACTCCTATCACAAGGACTGAAAGGGGTTAGGGGAGATCCTCCAAAGGAAGGTTGGGCTGCTGTGAGCAGGAGTGGAGAGGCAGTCAGGCAAGAACAATAGATTTCTACTGCAGGGCAGTAGAGGTTTACGTGCCTCTCGTATGAGGAAACAGGAAACGGGGCTGCAGATATAGAAACACAAAGACACTTGCTGAACATGCTGTTAAAGCCTCAGTGTGGGGAGTGGCAGGAAGCTGGCTGTGAGACTGACGACGGGAGAGCGGCTGTTGCGACCGGACAGTTCATCTTAATCAAAGACGAAAGCGAATTCGCCACATCAAGACCACGCATGTCAGTAACACATCTATCAATCGTACAGAAGATGTCACATCCGACTGAAAGCAACTGAAGTTACATTACACCTCTTAAGAAATAAAAGCGGAGGGCGGGTTATTCCATGTTGAAATCACACCCACAATTATTCATTACTTAGATAATAATGACACATTTAGAACTTGTTCAGAGAGCAATTAACAAGCTGACTGTTCAGCCACATCCGAATCTATTTTATATAATGTGAATAAAACTAGTCAAACAGAAAAATTGATTAAGTGGGAAGCTCCTTTCTTCTCAGTTCTGTTATGGTATTTATATGAATAAGTGGCTAAGAGGGTATAAAGCATCTATATAGGAGTGTGTGTGTGTGTGTGTGTGTGTGTGTATCCATTATTGGTCTAGTTTTGTGATATATGTACTTCCATAATTAATAAAAACAAATAGAACTAAATATGAGCACAATTATAAATCTCATATATGTAATAGCACACTGAATAGTTGCTAAAGACTTTAAAATTTATAAGGAATGATTCATTTAAGAGAGTCAAGAATAGTTTAATCAGCAGTTTGGATTGGTTGAGTGCCATAAAGAAGCAAAACATATTAAAATAGAGGCTGGCCCGGTGGCGCAGTGGTTAAGTGTGCACTCTCCGCTTCGGTGGCACGGGGTTTGCAGGTTCAGATCCGGGGCGTGCACTGAAGTGTTGCTTGTCAGGCCATGCTGTGGCGGCATCCCATATAAAGTAGAGGAAGATGGGCATGGATGTTAGCCCAAGGCCAATCTTCCTCAGCAAAAAGAGGAGGATTGGCATTGGATGCTAGCTCAGGGCCAGTCTTCCTCACACACACACACACAAAAAATTAAAATAACTTTTTTCCACTATCTTTTGCTTTAATTTTTTTAAAGCAAAAATATTGACTGCAAATATAGAAAACAGCGTCTACTAAAAGACTAGGGGAATTGTGAAATTTGGTACATGTTAATTTCCTGCCAATTTTCAGAATTATGTTCCTGAATTTTAATGGGCACGACAGAACTGGATTTGGTAAGATCAAGGTCTTATAGAAATTTGGAAATCAACAGAAATTTGATAAATGTTGCAGAATATAACAAAATATACGTACAAATATAAAAATTATAATAAAAGGTTAAAAAGCATCTGCTTTCAAAGCAAACCATGGTGAAAAACCTGCACCAACAGATAATTCTTTTCCTGGATCATTTTCTTCAAGAAGCTTGCTGTGATGTTTTGATTTGTTGTGGCAGATTCTTTCCTAAGTTTTTAAATCAAGCTCACTGCACCTCTATTCAAAGTACGTTGATCTGTTACCTACCACGTCCTGGGCATATTACATACATTTCCCAAAGAAGCGAGAAGAATTCAGACCTGCCTAACTCCAAACCCCATTTATAGTTTCTCAATCTGCTGTGATGCCTCACCTGTCACACATGTTGTGGGGTGTCATGGTTGTACCGCCCTGTTCCTGATGATGCTCTGTTCACTCCTCCCTATCATGCATAGGGCCCCCATGGATCACTTTCAGCCACCTGATCTCTGGCCCCCTACATGGTTCCCAAAACTACAACATGAATCATGCTTCCTAATACTGAATCACCCTGGCTCCTTTAGTCTCACAGGAATCAGAAAACCTGTGTTAGTATTTCAGTTCTCTCATACTCGCTATGTGATCTTGGACAAATGGCTTAAGCTGTTAGTGCCTCAATCTTCATTCTTTTAATTCTTTTTTTTTTATTGTGGTAACATTGGTTTATAACATTGTATAAATTTAAGGTGTATATCATTATACTTCTATTTCTGCATAGATTACATTATGTTCACCACCCAAATACTAATTATAATCCATCACCACACATATGTGCTCAATCCTCATTCTTTATTTCTCTCATTCACCCATGAGATTCTCTGACCCCTTCTCCCAGCTTTGTGGAATTTCTGATGATACCAATGAATTTGAACTCATTTTAAATTATCATGTATTTTCTGTCATTTTGTAATTCTTGTGTATTAGGTATGACTTTGCTCTGCAATTCTTGGGGAACAATAGACAACATTCTTTTTTTTTTTTTTTTTACAACTTGAATGTGGATTTGAGCCCCCTACTTTTAGTCTAATATTTTTTTTTGTAGGGGAGTGGTAGACTACTACCTCTCTTTAGGGTTGTGCAAATATTCGAGTGTGTGAAAAACGGAAGACGACCCTGGTCCTTAGTCCATTGTGTTGGTTTTCATTTAATATTCCTTCTATCAAGTGCTGCTGCTGGAAAGAGCTGCTTCTCTACCATTATTCAGGCACTGCTGCTCCAGAAGGACTCAGATGCCTTCACACAGGTTTTCTGTACTGACTTCAGGCTTCGTCACAGAGACTCTTTTCTCTGTGATGAAGAATCTCAGGACTTAGAGGCCAGGCTTCCACAGATGTCCAAAGGCTTTCAGTCCTCCCTAGTATCTGCCATTAGGACCAAGGGTTTGTGAATGTGCACCAGATATGAAAACCATAAAGTCCTCCTGTGCCTTCACTAGTCTCTCAGAAGCTAGTCTTTCTTTTCTAGGATAAGCAATTTTCTAAAATTACTCCAAGCACAGCCTTCTTCCCCTCTCCCCACTGGGATTACTCAACCTAGTAACCACAGGTGCTTTGAGTCCCAAACAAAAGCCTAAAAAGGAGTTGTCTCCTGGATGCCAGACAATCTCCGTTTCTGCCTCTGAAACCCAAAGCTGTGAACAAGCCTGAACACTAAAGGAAATGGGAGTACAATGCTGGAAGCCCCTATTTCTAAGGGTCTGGGTAACTGTAATGAAATTAAAGTTGCATTTCCTGTGAGAGTCTCATAGAGGAGTGGGAATAAGACAGAAATTATTATCTCAATAAATTTTCCTGTAACATTGTTCTTCATGTATATTTTAGAAGGGTGTCAACTTAAAAATCTGGAGCAGGGATGGTGAATGCATGACTTTTGCAGCCACTGCTTTCTGTCTCATCTATGGCTGACATAGCTAATTAATCATTTCTACCAATGGTCTACACTTGCTTGTTAATTCTCAACATAATGGGTAAGACAGCCAGTACTAATGAATTTGAATCAGAAATTGAGATTCAAATACGCTTACCATCTGTTCCCTAAAGATTGTATAATGTGGAAAATTCTGGAATGTAACTATGATGCCAATGGGGTGGAGTGGAGTGGAAAGATGAAGGGTGGGGGAGAAGGAGAGAAGATTCAGAGAGGTCATATGGAGCAAGTACTCCATGGGAGCCCACCTTGAACCTGGAATTTGCTCTTTAGCCTTTGTTGTGAGCACCTGTGAATTGTGAGTCCATTCAAGAACAACCAGGTTTTGGGAGACAGATACATTCTAAAGAAACTGATTTATTAATCTCACAAATCACTTGGTTAAAAACGAAATTGCTAGATGAGAAGTCTGGAAAATACATGTTTAGTGGTCTACCTATTCTTTTACTGTAACAGAGACTTCATGTGAAATAAAATTAATATCAGAAAGTTAATAAAAACATTTAAAGAAAATAAAAAAGAGATGGATATTCCTAAAGCACAATGCCTTCAGGATAAGATAGTGTCATGGACCCATCTCTAAAATAGGAACATATGTGATGAACAGACCAGTGAACTAATGTTGTGGATGGCTGGTGTATTAGGGTTCTCTAGAGAAACAGAACCAATGGGTCATATATATAAAAAATAGATTAATGATGAGAAATTGGCTCACATGATCACAGAGGCTGACAAGTCCCAAGATCTGCAGGGTGATCAGCAAGCTGGAGACCCAGGAGAGCTGATGCTGTAGTTCCAGTCTGAGGCTGAGGCTGGCAGGCGTTAGACCCAGGAAGAGCCAATGTTTCAGTTCGAGTCTGAAGGCGGGAAAAAGTTGAAGCCCAGCTTGAAGGCAGTCAGGTAGGAGGAATTGTCTCTTCCCGGGGGAGGGTCATCATTTTTGTTCTCAGGCCTTCAACAGATTGGATGAGCCTGGCCCACCCACACTGGGAAGGGCAATGTGCTTTACTCAGACCAATTTAAATGTTAATCTCACCCCAGAACACTCACAGAAACTCCCAGAATAATGTTTGACCAAATATCTGGGCACCCAGTAGCCCAGTCAATTTGACACATAAAGTTAACCATCACACCTAGGAACTCTGTTTCCTGAAAGGGCTGAACTAGAGACAAAGGAATTTTTACCTTTTGGGTCTAGTTTTTAAAAATGTCATACAGACTGCAGGTTATCTTTTTTTTTTGTATTTATTTTTTTGTTTCCCTGAAAGGATTTTAATAGACTATTAAAATGCTAGATAAAATGCTATTAAAATGCTAGATTCACTAACATTACAATTACAAATGTTATTTCAGTGTGTTACTTATCCAGATAACTAATACTAATTTAATAAAATCATATTCAATTCTAGTTCAGAAGATGACATTATCTAACCTAATTCCAAGAGGCAGCCTATTCAAAGCCTACAAACACCATTGCATTAATCATAGGTTTGCAACTTATTTACTTTATCCCATGTACATCTATCTAATTGATGTTATTTAATGTGTGTCAGAAATCCACACACAGACACTTGTATACACTCATTTAAATCATGCAGTGAATTTTAAAGTAAAATTCCCCTGTAGAATTTTATTTCCATGTATCTGTATTACCCCTTTATGACCATTTTTTCTTTTCCCCAATTTATTTGAATGTCAATTGAAAACTAACTTCAAGTACTTGGTAAGCACGACTAAGATTTTTGGCTCTTTTTCCCCTTTATTTTCTAATGTGAAAGACAAGCAGCTGAGAGAAGACAGAACCAAATTTGGTTGGCGCTGATACAAATTTCAACTATTTATACTCCACAGCTACCAACTAAACTTACTTTTAAGAAAATATTAACAACCTTAGCCACAATCTAAATTTGATTTTATCAGCAAACCTCATAAACTCTGAAATCACAACTAATTATAACAAGAGTTAAATCTAGTTTAGTGGGCATGTGAACTTATAAAATAACAAAAATCACAAGATAACCGTTACTTTTTCCAATTCATTTCTGGAAAATGCATTATAAACACATTGCATTTTCCCACAGGAACCTAAAATTGCAATTGCATTCCTGCTCAGTTACTCACCATCAAATAAGTCAAGATTGTAACTAGCAACATATTATAAAAGCCAAGATAAAATGATAAGCCTACAATAAACTTATTAATCAAATTATTTTATAAGTGCAATAAAATTAGAAAAATGTCTTCCCTGTATTTTTTGAGATTCTACTGAAAAAATTCTACTCAACTTTAAAATGTTGGTAAGTCATTTAAAATTTAAAACACACACACACACCACACTAGAGTGGTCAAAGGAAACATATATACAACCCTATTGGGTATCATTTTGTAACTTTCCTTGCAGTTCAAGCTTCGACTTGAAAAAACAAACTGATACTGAACAAAGTTAAATAACTTGTCGAACATTACACAGCAAGTCAGAGTAAGAGTTGGGACTAAAATTCAGTCCTTCTAAATTTAGCTAATGTTCCTTCTATGTCAGGAAGGGAACACTTGGAGATGCACTTTAAAAAATGGGTAAGACTGTGAGAAGAGAGGGCGTTCTGGGCTGAAGGAACCCCCAGAGCAGGGCCTCACGTATCGTGCAATCAGTGAAACCAGGCGATTTCTGAAATGTGGCAGGAAAATGAACTTGAGCTTATGAATGAGCAGAACCAACCATTCATTTGCTTTCCACAGGCGGTGCTGCAGAAGAGGAGCAAGACAGGTTAAGGGCGATGAATTATGACCGCTGCTCACGACTCCTGCTGCGTGGTCTTTGTAATTCATTTATTCAAATGCATTTGTTTAATAGCTGCTATATTCTACATACTGTGGGGAATATCAATGTAAAGACATGTTTTCTGACATTCAGAAATGGAAAAAACATAAAAAGTAAAGTTAACACACATTTGATATAGATAGAATCAAGATGCTAACTACAACAGCAACAAAACAGTTTACCAGTAATGTTGATCGCCTTCTTAGAATGTAGCTGGGCTTTCGGGACTGATTGGAATGGGGCAGGCAGCTTAAAAACTGTCTGGTGAAGTTTTACTGCTGGCTTGTTTCTGATCAATTTCCTTGTAGCAAGTAGAGACATTTTAAATTATGCTGTTAACCTTACTGTATGCTTGATATTATGTTTGTCGATTTAAAATTTAGACAGTGCAGCATTTAAACACTTAAAGGCATCATTGAGCACTTCAGTCATGGTGGGTGGAAGAGAGTTCCCATCTTACTCTTCTTCTCTTTGTTCTATCATTAGGCCTCTTCTCTACACTCACTTCAACCATGATGGACAGCTTTGAAAGGGAAATATTCAAAGAAGATTTGTTCAAGGGGAGACAGGCAGCCCCCCTAAGTCATATACAAACCGTGGCACAACACAGGACTTTCTTTAGCATAGCTGAGAGGTCTTCCTGCTGCTTTTCTTTTCCTCCCGAGCCTGGAGAAGATTTGTTAGACCTACCTTCTCTGGAAACCATAGACTAGACTAATTAGGTAAAGGTGATGGGAAATGAAGTTCAGGCATCAATTAGGCAGACTTGAATAAGCAAAGTCTTGATTGTATTGGACAAAAAAGAAAATTGTGTCTGGTACTGTTTCCCAGTTGACAATTAAAATTATTCACTATATTTCACTAATATTCACTAAATATTTTCCACTATATCTTCCAAACACCCTCTATTTTTAACAAGAGGAATTTTTCTTTTTCTATTTTTAACAGGCTTTTCTACTATAATAGACCCTACTTCATAATTACTGAGTTTGTGCTACTATCTATTCATGTATTGGTTTTAGATAAACATAGACATACAGTAATTATCTTTTTTTAGGTAAATGATTAATAGTTCCATTTATGTTTTCTGATATATGAGAAATGTTGATTTTCTCTGATGCAAATCCTAGGTTTGCATGTGAATTGACCACATGCCGTATCCTTTTGTACATACGTAATACTGAAGTGTCCTCATTAGATGATCTTTTCTCTGTCTGGGATTAATATAACATAGTGATTTGAATCCTGGCTCTGCCTCTTGCTAGCTGTGACCTTAGGCCAGTTACTTAACATCCACGTGCCTCAATTTCTCCAATTAAAAATGGGGATGATATGTGCAACTATGACATCCAACTATCTACTGGGGCTTTGGGGAAAAAAAGGAGGAGGATTGGCAATAGATGTTAGCTGAGAGCTGGTCTTCCTCAGCAAAAAGAGGAGGATTAGCATGGATTTTAGCTCAGGGCTGATCTTCCTCACACACACAAAAAAAATGGGGATGATAGTAATAACAATTTCTCATAAATTTTTATAGGAATTAAGTGAGTTAACATTATAAAACATCTAAACAGTGCCAGACACATAAGTGCCATATGCATATTTGTTAAATAAATAAAATACTTTTCCCTATTTTACATGTATATGCAAATACTTTTCTAACTCCAAATTTCTTTTCAACTAATAGACTATTTACCTTCTTTTCCTTCTCTTCTTCCCACTATTCTCATATTAGGCTTTAGAGGAGAATAAAATAAGAAATTACCTGGAAAGATTAGCCTGTGTGTGCCACCTTTTCAAACCTGAAAATACAGATCGTATCAGCATACTTTGGAAGTATGTAACAGAAAATTCAGTTCAATCCCACTAGTTTAAATTGGCTCACAACGTAACATAGAAAGGCAGGATGGGTTTCAGGGCTGGCTTAACACCATGAGTACAACTCCTTTTCTTTGCAGTTTCCTTGGTTTTGTTCCTTCTAGAGTGATGGGATTTCCTTAGGCTGATTTGCCTCTTGGTGGTAAAATGCCTTTTAGAGGTTCTAGGCTCCATATAATGGAGAAGATGCAAGTACTCTATTTTGCTTCTAAAAGCTAAGAAGCTTCTTATCAGAAACATCCAGAAAACCCTCCTTCATGACTCATTGGTCCTTATTAGGTTACAAGCTAATTCCTGAACCAATTTTTGAGGCTAGGGGACTACCACAAACTAATTGGATTAGCTGAACCAATCTCTAGCATGGGGAATGGAATTACTTTTAGATAAGTAAGGCCCAACTCTGGTGCCGGGATCCATCAAATTTCTTTTCAAAACATTGGTAATTGGGGCCGGCCCTGTGGCGTGGTGGTTAGGTGCGCACACTCTGCTGCTGGCGGCCTGGATTCAGATCCCTGGCGAGCACGGACACACCGCTTGTCAGGCCATGCTGTGGCGGCATCCCATATAAAGAGGAGGAAGATGGGCACAGATGTTAGCTCAGGGCTGGTCTTCCTCAGCAAAAGAGGAGGATTGGCATGGATGTTAGCTCAGGGCTGTCCTTCCTCAGACACACACAAACACAAGAAATAAATAAGTAAATAAATAAATAAATAAATTTAAAAACATTGGTGATGGTGCGAGGAGTAGATGCCTAAGCAAGAGTGGGATCGTGTTAGAAAAGAGGAAGGAGGAACAGATGCCGTGTAGACAACCATGGTGTCTACTACACAGGTTATGTTCTCTAGAGGAGGAGATTAGAAATGCATCAGTGTCAGTAACAGATGTTGAAAGGCGGAAACAGTTGTGGCTAGTGCACCTTCAAATTCCATCAAGTGGTCTTTTAACTTATACACATCTTTTTTGGGATTTGGTTATTAAGAACCAGGCATAATCAAGACAACATAATTAACCTTGTCTGTCCATGGTGCTGACTTTGGCATCAGAGCTACACAAATCTAACTGTAGTTTCTGGGTTTATTTTTTCAAAAAATTTAATCACAGTTTTGAGTGTTTTTATTTTAAAATAATTTTAAACTTGTAGAAAATTTGCAAGAATAGTACAATGAACTTTTTTTCTCTGAACCATTTGAAAGCAAGTTACTGACATAATGCCCATTACGCTCCAATACTTAATGTGTAATTGCAAAAGCAAGGACATGCTCCCACCTAAATACCATA
Organism: Diceros bicornis minor; assembly: GCF_020826845.1. Lineage (NCBI taxonomy): Eukaryota > Metazoa > Chordata > Mammalia > Perissodactyla > Rhinocerotidae > Diceros > Diceros bicornis. The sequence continues at coordinate 24,969 of NW_026691228.1, read as the reverse complement.
TAATCATCAAAATCAGGAAATTAACATTGCTACATTACTTCTAGATGGTTGCCTACCCCCTCATGTTTTGGCAGTTGTCCCAATAATATGCTTTATAGCAAAAAGATCCAGTCAAGGACCACATGTTGCATTTAATTGTCATTTCTTTTTAATCTCCTTCAATCTTGAATCTCAGTCATCCTTGACTTTCATGACTTTTACAGGCCAATTATTTGGTAGAATACTCCTCAATTTGGGTAGGTCTGATGTTTCCTTAGATTCAGATTATGTTATGTGGCAGGAATATCGCAGAAACACAGAAGCGATGGTGTGTTCTTTTTATTGCATCCTATCAGGTGGTCTATGATTTTAATTTGTTCCATCATTGGTGATATTCAGTTTGAATCCTTGATTGAGGTGGTCTCTATAAGGTTTGTCCATTCAAAAGTTACTCGATTCTCTTTATAATTAATAAGTATTTGGGGAGAGTTTCTATGCAGAGGGTATAGACTTCAGGGCTAGCTTAATGCCATAATTATCTTTTTCTTTTTGCAATTTCTTTGGTTCTTTTAATATGTAAATATCTTATTCTTTGTCAAACTTTCACCCATTAATTTTAGTATCCATTGATATATTTTGGCTGAATTAATGGTATTATTATGATAATGGTGGCTAAATATTTGATTTTTCTGATTTAAGCATTCCTTCTATATTTACTAGTTTCCATTATAGTATAGGATTCTCTTCTCCTTATTTATTTATTTATTTTTATTTATATGGATTCACAAACTCCTATTTTATAAAATGGGCTGTAATTTGTTATTATTTATTTTGATGCTCGCATTGTTCTTGATTTGGTCAGTGGAAGTTCCTTTATATTGGCTTCTGTGTCAGTTTGACGTGTCCTTTTCATTCACTGAGTACTTTATTACTTTCTGGCTCAAAAAGATGTTCCAGACTCATCTTGTACTTTCCCAACTCCAGCCCCAGAATCAGACATTTCTCTAATGGGAGCTGCTTCTTTTAATGGAGAATGGTTTTAGAAACCAAGATTTGATTGCTAGATGTGCTCATTGTTATTGGGGTATCACTGTTCCTGGGATCTTTCAGTAGTCAGAGTAGAGAAAATATTTAAGTACAAACCAATATTTTGTTTCTCAATTCAGCATACCCCAAATCTAATTTTAGCTTTGTTAGAAGGATAATTCTCTTAATCATCTAGAGGATATTGGAATAACACACAAAATGCTTCCATGAAATGTCCAACTATTATTTTCTTTTTTCTTTTTTTTTTTTTGGTGAGGAAGATTAGTCCTGAGCTAACATCAGTTGCCAATCCTCTTCTTTTTGCTGAGGAAGATTGGCCCTGGGCTAACATCTGTGCCCATCTTCCTCTACTTTATATGGGATGCCACCACAACATGGCTTGATAAGCTGTGCATAGGTCCGCCCCTGGGATTCGAACCTGTGAACCCTGGGCTGCTGAAGCAGAGCGTACAAACTTAACCACTACACCACTGGGCCAGCCCCAACTACTATTATTTTCTAATGGCTGCTATAACAAATTACCAGAAAGTTGGTGGTTTAAATAACGCAAATGTATTCTCTTACAGTTATGGAATCCAGAAGTACAAATCACTGGGCTAAGTCGAGATGTCGGCAGGGCTGATTCCTTCTGGAGGCTGTGGGGGGAGAATCTGTTTCCCTTTTCTAGAGGCCACCTGTATTCTTTGGCTCGTGGCCCATTCCTCCATCTTCAAAGCTCATGCCTCTAATCTCTGCTTCCCTCTTCCAGTCTCTGCGTCTGGCTTTCTCTCTTTCTGCTCTGACTCCTCCTGCTTCACTCTTATTGGGACCCTTGTGAATGCATTGGGCCTACCCAGATAATCGCCTCATCTCAAAATTCTTAATTTAATCACACCCACAAAGTTCCTTTTACCACGTAGGGTGGCATATTCACAAGTTCCAGGAATTAGGACATGAACGTCTTTGGAACCACTACCACACCAACACTCAGCTAATCAGTTTCAACTTTCTAACTACTTGTGTATAATAAATTTCACTTTTGAATTGCATTAATCAGGACACTTTCATTTGCAAGTGTTATTAAAAAAAAACTCAATTTGGCTTAGACAAAAAAAGGGGCTTTATTGGTTCCCCTAAATGAAAGTCGCAGGGCTATGTTCCATAGACCCTGTTGTATCCAAGGGGTCAAAGATGTTGACAGGAATTTTTCTCTCCATCTTGCAGCTCTGCTTTCTTTTGTGTTTATTCTCAGCCCGGCTCTCATCTTCTATGGGCAGGATGGCCTCTAGTAGCTCCTGGATTTATTCTTCCATTTTGGAACTCCAGGACATAGACAGATTTTTCCCCCATAGTGTCAATAAAATCTAGTTAGTGAGTTTCATTGATCCAATTTTAATGGGACTCTGTAAATCAAAATGTTACCTGCTCTTACTGAAACTGCAACCATTTCGTATATTTTTAGTTTATTTACCACTTGATATATTATTAGCTTATTTGTTTATTTAAGGTTTGTCTCAACTTCTCCTCTTTTGCTCTATCCCCCTCCTTCTTTTTTCCTTCCCTTCTTTTTCAATATTCTCCTAATTTCAAAAAGAATCAGATAGTATACCTATATAATTTTTGTTGTTTTTTAAGTTTCTCTTTTAACATTTTTTACTTGTTTTTGGAGATAAAAATAATTTAGCAATAAAATATGATTGTAAGGTTTATTGCAGTTGATAATTTAATTATTTAATAATGACTTATTAATTAACTAATTTAATTGTTAATTATTAAATTTAATAAATTAGTTTTTGTTAAAATTATTTTTATAATAATGCATTTAAGTAAATTGTTTAAAAAGTCCATTTCTTATCGTGTGTTAGTGAACCCTGAGGTAAGAAAAAAATGCATGGTTGCTAAAGATATTTAGAAATAAAAATATATGAAAAATATGTTTATATTAAAGAGGTTAAAAGCATCATATGCTGTTAGCAGTTTCTGTGGTGTTGATTTCTTTGGTTTTTATGTTGCTGTTTTCTTTTGTTTCTATAATTGAAATATTTATGAAGTGTAAATAGATTTGGGCCACCTGCTGATTTGAATAAATTAGATATGGTATCTTTACTTCTAGCTCTTTTTCAGGATTTTCTAGTATCAAATATCCTATTTTTTTAAAAAATAATTTTATGTATTTATTTTTCCCCCAAAGCCCCAGTAGATAGTTGTATGTCACAGCTGCACATCCTTCTAGTTGCTGTATGTGGGACGCGGCCTCAGCATGGCCGGAGAAGCGGTGCGTCGGTGTGTGCCCAGGATCCGAACCCGGGCGGCCAGCAGCAGAGTGTGTGCACTTAACCGCTAAGCCACGGGGCTGGCCCCTCAAATATCCTATTTATTTTCAGGAATAAGCACATGTCAAATTCAAACAAACCCAAGCTTATGTGAGTAATAAAACACACATTTTTAAAACTCAACTTTTCATAAAGTAAGCTTTCTTAACCTCTTCTAATATTCTTTTTTTTTTTAAATTTCAAAATCTGTATTGAACTTTTAATTGGAACCACACCTTTTAAGTGTTTTAATGCTTCTTTAATCAGAATCTTTACTCCTTTGAGGGAGAGGGAAAGAGAAATGGACACATAGATGGAGCTTAATCAGTACCTTTAGACTCATTGATATTCACGTTATAAAGCTGAAGTCTGTTACTTAACAATGCCTCTTTAATTGAAAATCCATAATAAGAACTTGCCTTTTTCCTATTGTGGATATCCAATTGTTATTTGACAGACTATGACTGTCATAGTTGATGCATTGTAGTCTACAGATGCTATTATATTTTGCCTAATAAAAATAACACTTTTCTTTTGGTTTAGTGTAGAATTATTATATTGAAATAGTGGGACACAAAGGGAGTGTGCAATCACGAGGCAACTTAATTTTCATCTCGCATTATTCTATACTACTTTTTCTATGGGGCCAATTCACCTCTTGCTCCATGGATAAACTTACAGCTGGTTTCATAACTTTTCAGGTTACTTTTTGGTCCTGCAGACAATCTCAGGTCATTCAAATATTTATTTGCATGAAATAGAATTTTTAAGTTCATTGAAGTTAAAGATTCTCCCCTTCTTTAGATTGGCCACCAGCTGTGGAAAGAGGGGCCTAGTTAGCTTCTTTATTTCTCTACAGAGTGCTTCTCCTCCTTCCCCACTCTTGAGGTTGCCTCTCACTCTTTTTCTAGAGTTGAAAGAGGTGTGGGGAAGGCAGATATATTTATGGACACTACTTGTCTGGCACTGATTTGTGTTGGTTTCCTCTGGCCATGGCAGATGTGTAAAGTCAACTTTTACTGGCAGAAGTGTTCTGTGTGCCCTTTGGAGAGCACTGCACCTTCCCTCCTCCATCATTGGAGATACTGCACCTACCTTTCCCTGATGCTGAGGAATACATTTTCTGGCTGACTGTATAGTTCCTCCTTTAGTTCTTAGGAATTCAGAGGGTTTACTCCCTGCTGGATTATCTCATGTAGGAAAGCAATCTTCTTGAGCAGGACAACACCCAGGCCAATCGTCTCTTGTGTCAGGAACACATCGACTACAATGGAACAATCTCTCTTGATTCAGTCTTCAGAGAGATAGGCCAGCCATGGTCAGCCACCAGGCCAGGCAGATTTATCAGGCGTGAGTCTGATGTCAGGCAGGTGTGATCTCCAAATTCCAGAGCAAATATCTCAAGCTTTCTGACTACACCATCAATGCCCCTCTCCACAGGCTTCAGGGTGGTGTTAGTGCATGCATAGTGGTCCACAGCAACCTCCTTCCTCCTCCTAATCTCTTCTAATCTTTGCCTTCCCTTTTCTCTTCAATCTCATGTTTTTTTTGGCTGGAGGTGACAGATTGGCTAAGGGGTCTGTGTGACCCCACATGATCCTGGGATGGGGGAGCAAAACAGTTTCTCAGATGCCTTATTTGCATATCCAAATCCTGCTTAGGATTTGATCCTGCTTTAACCTCCCTTTGGAATGTAGGACTGGTGCCATCTATTCTCCAAATCTGAGTTATCGAGTGCTATTTAAATCCCGTCACATTCAAAGAGTCACTTACTAGTTACGAACATGATCCATTGCATTTTCCTGTTCAGGGGCCAGTTATTTGACAGCTGAAATGTGATGTGGGAAAATCTAAGTTATGATCAGGTTTTTTCTGCCTATTTGACTACTGAGTATTAAATTTTGTTTGTTTGTTTGTTTGTTTTGTTTTGCTGAGGAAGATTAGCCCTGAGCGAACATCTGTTGCCAAGCCTCCTATTTTTGCTGAGGAAGATTGGCCCTGAGCTAACATCTGTGCCCATCTTCTTCCCTTTTCTATGTGGGATGCCGCCACAGCCTGGCTTGATAAGTGGTGAGTAGGTCCGCACTCGGGATCTGAACCCATGAACCCCGGGGCTGCTGAAGCGGAGTACGGGAACTTAACTCACCACCAGGCTGGCCCTCGGACTATTAAATTTTTGTTGCTCCAGTTCCTTCATTCATAATATTCCTACTTATCTCCTGGTGAGATTACAACAATTATAGTAGTGTAAAGTGCCTGGAACTAATGTGGGGGAATCTAGTAGTTATCTGACATACATCCCATCATTTTTCTGCCAGGCAGCTATTATACAAGTGCTAACAAGTGATAATAATCTGTATCTTGTCAATGGAGAAATTGAGGCTAAAATGAATACTATTTTGGAATAACAGTGTATTAAACTTGGAATTTGGTTCTTAGAGCACTTACTTTCCAAAGTAGCTACAAAAGATCTGTAGGAGAAGAGAAAGAATAGCTTCATCCTCGAGTAAATATTTTTTACATCAAGTAGTCTGCTCGAATTTTAAGGCATTTGCAAAATAAGTGCTTTTGATCAAGTTCATTCTGCTCAACAATTAGCCTTATTGGTACTGTAGTTTCATTCATCAACAGTTTGTAAATAACAACAAAAACAGCTTGTTTAAAAAATCTTAAAATGCACAATTGTTAGCAATATTTATCAATGGACTACTAGGAAGCTGCAAAGAAAAATTGTCATTTTAACCATTACTTGAGTGAAAGGGGCAAATAGAATTATCGATGTACACTTGACTCCAAGATCAAGATAATCGCTTTTAAAAAAAAATACCTAGGTTAGTATGTTGTGAAATTTGTACATTATTTCTAGAATTTGTCATTTTGTATCAAACATTTACATCTGTATACCTTTTAAGTGAGCCATTGTACCTGTAGAAATTTTTCCTTAAAAAAATAGTCAGATAAGTATGATGTGTGTGTGTGAGTTATTGCATTATTTTTTTAGTATAAAAAACCAGAAGGCTAAATGTCCATGGCTAGAGATTGAATAATAACCAGATTTATGATATGATAAATATATATAATACAATATTATACAACCACTAAAAAGTGATGTATATATTTATTCACACTTAAATTGCTTCTCAATATATTGTTAATTGGGGAAATGTCTACAATGGATGTGGATAATATTATTCCATTATTGTAAAAAATAATATGAATATTTTTGGGGCCGGCCCGGTGGCGCAAGCGGTTAAGTGCGCGCGCTCCGCTGCGGCGGCCCGGGGTTCGCTGGTTCGGATCCCGGGCGCGCACCGACGCACTGCTTGGTAAGCCATGCTGTGGCGGCGTCCCATATAAAGTGGAGGAAGATAGGCACCGACGTTAGCCCAGGGCCGTCTTCCTCAGCGAAAAAAAGAGGAGGATTGGCAGATGTTAGCTCAGGGCTGATCTCCTCACAAAAAAAAAAAAAAAAAAAAAAAAATAATATGAATATTTTTATACATACCTAGAAAATTCTGGAAGCATATACACTTAAATTTTTTAGTGGTTGCTTCTGAGTGGTGGAGTTCATCTACATATATATTTCTTTAATTGGGACTGAGCATTATGCTAGAAACTGGGGATACAGTGTAGAAAAAGAGGAAATTGTTGCTCTCAGAGTTTATATTCTAGATACTAAACCGAATAAAAGTAAACTAATTAAAATTATTACAGACTGAGGCAGAGAGTATTTTATATAGGCAATAGCTGTATCTTATAAATTTTGATATGTTGTATTTTAATTATATCACAATATTTTATTATTTCTCTTTTGATGTATTCAGAACTGTGAGATATTGAGAACTGTGCTATTTAGTTTCCAAGTATTTGGGGATTTCCAGATATCTTTCTGTTATTGAATTCAAATTGAATTCCACTGTGGTCATAGAATATACTTTCTATAACTTGATTCACAGCTTTTTAAAATGATAAGTAGTAGATGGGAATTAATCCTATTGATTCAGCCTATTTTCTTCTTAAAACCTTCCCTAACTCTTCTGGCCTTCTTGCCAGCTTGCTTTCTTCTCTTAAATCATCAACAAATGTTTATTCTTTTCCCAGTGTTCATTCACCCAAGTAAATGGCTATATGTCTGTTATGAGAGGTTCGGGGATTCGATCGGAGACGTAAAAGACACTTTCCACTCCAAACAAATGGACCGAAGGTATATTTTATTATATAGAGGATAGTAAAGGTGACAGTCTGCAAACAGATCTAAATAGGTCAAATATTAAGAGGGAAAAAACATCAGCCCGACTGGAAAGGGAAAACACCCACATCGGCTGAAGAGAAATGACACAAATCAACCAGAAAGAGAAACACCAGGTTGACCGAAAAGAGAACACATCAAATCAATTACTTCACATCAAATCAATTACTTCACATCAAATCAGTTACTCACAACATCCACGCCCCACTGCCGGGAGAGTCCTGTCAATCGACGCGGCTGGGCAAGGATCACACGTCCTGGGCAAGGTGTCCCTTCCACAGGTGGAACTCTCACTAGGGCTCAGTTTCCAGCAGTTTTTATACCATCAGTAATTTTCAGAGTAAGCAATTACAGAGTTTGCAGAGCAAGCATTTAGTGTTTCCATGCACAAAATGGTTATCAGTGGCGTACGTGCACTGAGCCCCCTGGCTAACGTCCCAGCCCAGTAGTTGTGTACGTGCATTGTTCTCTTTGGTTATCGTCCCAGCCCGGCATAGATGGCCAGTCCATCCCGTGCTACGACGCTCCAAGAGCCTTGAAATGTTACAACCTGCAACTCCCTCTGTGAGAGAAGGGCCGGTTCCCACCATGCAGAAAGCAGCTTTGTATTTCTTTTTGTGCTGGTGGCTGTAGGTCAATGGAGCGGCCAAACATGGCTGTACTCATGTCAAGACATATTCGGCCGTGGCCGTCTCCATTAACCATAAGACACCATATGCACAGACAATGAACTTCGTACACAAGTACATAAGGCACATCCAAGAATCCAAAATCCAATGACTACAATAATTATAAAACTATCTCGCAATAAAGGACCCAAACCCCAAGGTAACCAATCAAACAACCCCTTAGAATATGAAATGTTATTAACTTGATCTTGCAAATCATGTACAGTATCAAAGATAACATTAGATAAGGTAACACTTAGGCCTAACAAACCAGCTTGTAGAAGTCCAGATCAGCCCCCATCACAGAGGGTAGCAGAAGGCAGGGTAATAGAGAAATTATCTTATATTGCGAAGTTGCTTGTTGTTTCTGAGACCAAATTTTTCGGCCATTTGTAGTCCAGGTTATAGGCCCCACTGGTGTAGAGCAGTTGGTCTAACAGTGCAGGGTCAAAGGTTGTCCTACAGAGGCAACTAATGCCTCTGTGTGTAGGTCTGCAGCAGACATGGAGGTGCAGCACAGCATAGCGAACACAGCAGGAGTATCTATTCACGCAAAGAAACAGAATTTTTAGGAACATGATATAACTGTTCGTTTCCTGGATACATAACTATGAGTGTTGCAGTGGGCCCTTGGGCCACTACTTCTGCGGCACGGGGAGCCACATTGGGTGGATGTGTCACCCACATCTTTGCTTCAGGTTTCCATCCATCTGTAGACCCAAATCCTTGCATTCCTCTTTTAGTTAATTCACTTGGAGGTTGTCCTTGTGACACATTTGGAGTCAGGAGGGGAAGCACCAATAATTGTCCCACTCGTTCCCCAGACTCGACAGTTAGTACTGTGTCACTACCATTATATAATATAAATTTTATTTCTCCCTGGTAATCTGGATCAATGACTCCTCCCAGTACATCAATACCTTTTGCTGCCAGTCCAGAGTGTCCTTTTAACAAACCAAAGGTATTTTTGGGAAATTGTACCCCTATCCCGGTAGGGACTATAGACTGCTTCTTAGGGGGCAGTTGAATAGAATGAACAGTAGATAAATCCAATCCAGCCGCTTCGCCGTGGCACGAAAAGGCGGTTTAGCAGACTGAGTCAGGGGCCAATAGGTTAAGGTCATAAGCTCATGGGTGGCGGCTGCCACTTCTGTAATCTTTGTTGGTAACAACCTTGACAGAGGAGTCTCATTAGGGCCTAGTGGCCTGTTATTTAACATATTTAGAGCAGTACTTAGATGGTTGTGCCACCCATTTAATGAGCCATGACCAAGTTTCCTCAATTGTTGTTTAAGCAATCCATTCATTTGTTCTATGAGGCCTGCAGCTTGGGGGTAATAAGGTATATGATAAATCCATTCTATATAATTTTCCTTGGTATAGGTTTGAATCAACTTACCTGTAAAGTGGGAACCGTTGTCACTCTGAATTTGTCTTGGTGTTCCATAATATAACTTAATTGTATCTAATAATTTTATGGCACTCTGTTGGGTGGCCACTTTAGCTGGTATAGCCAATAAATAACCAGAATATGTATCAACAGCAGTGCAGGCATAAGTATATCCACAAGAATTTGGCAATGGTCCAATAAAATCTATTTGCCAGGTATGAGTGGGAAATAATCTCTTTTGGATATGACCTTGGTAGGGGTGTGGAACTCCCCATTTATTTAACTGTTGGCATAACTGACATTGTTTTACTGCAGTGGCAATATCATCATGGGTGACAAGGATTCCCCTTTGTTGTGCCCACCTGTATGAAGTTTGTTCTCCCAAGTGTCCACTCTTTTCGTGGACCTATTGTGCTAAGCCTGGGTTGTGCGTTGCATGACTTTGCACCAGCTGATCAGCATAAGAGTTATACTTCTGTTCTGTAGAAATTAAAGAACTGTGAGCATCAACATGAAATACAGTAACAATTGTATTTTGGCATCATAATCATATGTCTTTTTTGTAATTTCTTTTTTAAGTTAAAAAAACTTTAATTTTGGCAGAAGTTTATCAAAAATATCAAAAGATTTTAAAACACTTGGTCAAATAGGAAACAATGCCTAGTTATTTATTTAATCAAGTTGACAACAGAAACAGTTAAAGGCAAACAGAGAGTTAAAACAGTCAAAAAACAAAAACAAAAACCTTAAGGGAGAGACTTCAGTCCTTTTGAACATAGAAAATTATTTTAACAAAACATAGGTGTTTTGTCTTTTACATAGACTTACTCAAAAGAACACCTTTTAATCTCTATATAAAGAGCACACTAAAAGTTTAAGAAAATTACCTTTATAAGAGAGAAAGCCAAATTTTAATTTTTTATCAGCTTACTTTAGCCAACTTGATCATGTGCAAAACTCCTCAGGGCTTTACTTTTACAAACCTTCTGTCACTTATTTTTTACATTTAGAATTTGTCCTACGCCTTTTTTCTTTTCTTAGTACTTTAAGACAAATTTATTTTTCTTAACAAAACAAACATAAATATCTTTATTCTTTATACCTTCTTTATGGACAACATACCTTTTGCTTTTTTTTGTATACAGACTTTCCAGAAATGTGTACTTTCTCATAGAAAATTCCTCAACATGCACATAACATGTTTATCAATAAATGTAAGCATCTTTCAGTTTTTCTGAGATAAGAAACCAAAGGCAGACAAATCTATGCTTAGTAACCAATTTTTAATGTTTTATCTTATGTGGGAATGACCAGAGACTCAATAAATTTTTATCAACTTAATTTAGCAAAACTCTAAAGCTTCAAGTTACCAAAAAGATTTTGGAAGCTGTTTTTGAAATAACTTTGTCTTTTAGAAGTCTCTGTGTATTAATTAAAGATTGTATTTCATCGTGAGAGGTTTTGAATCCTCTCTTTTAAGAGTGACCCTTAAGGTGAACTCATCTGAAACAGATTCTCCAGAATAGCCATCCCAATTTCAAATTACTTCAAAAGTTTACTTATTTTCACTTGCTTAATTTCAGATCAGAAATTCCGGGGGAGTTGAAGCGGGGAAGCTCAGCAAGAGAGGGGAGGGGAGCAGCAGATTCAGCTTAGGCTGCTGGCATGTTTAATTGCTTCATTATTTTCTCTTAAAGAGGCAATACAGTATTCCTGATTTTATTTAGAAACCTCAAAAGATTAAAATAGGCTTCCCACTAGTGGTTTAACATTTTAGCTGGCTTTTTCTAATTGCATAAGCAAATACATCAGTTTTGGTAAATTGAAATTGCCCCATTTAGGCCACTTTTCCTCTCTGGAGTCTATGGAATATTGTGGCAATGTGGTGCTACAATAAAAAACCTATCTTCTTGGATATGGGCTCCTAGCTGAATGTAGCCCATTTAGCCAAGAGGTGGCCCAGAGGGCTCTCCTTGGGGACAGATGGAACATCCCCCCTTCAAAATTACAAACATACAGAACAGACAGTTAAATGGGATCCCAAACAGAACAGATAGATGCATCTAACAGATTCCGGGTAAAAGTCCTACAATTATTCCCACTCCAGTAGGGATAGCCCTGCCTCTTAAAGAGACAGGAGTCCAGATGGAGGGGAAGGGAGTTGTTGGTGTAAGCAAAAACAAACAAATAGGCAAACAAACAAATAATTCTAGAGCCTGTTTCCCTGTCATAAGAAAAATGTGCCCAGGGTCAGCGGTGCCAGGTCAGATGGAAAGCACTGGGAGCAGTCCCTAGGGCAAATCACCTAGGCAGCTGCTGGACTGTTTCCCAGGACATCCCACCCAGCCCAGGCCCACCGAGCCATGGACAAAGAGCCTCCCGGCTGGCTCGCCAAATTATTATTGGATACTCATTTAGGCTCACTATTTGTCACTTAAGAGGGGCCGAATAAAACTAGAATGCCAGGCTCACGGCAAGGAAAGAGTTTATTTTGGGTGACATCAGCCGGGACTGTAAATTTGAAACTTCTTTTTTCAAGAGTACATTCTCCCTTGTATTTTATCCCTATCGTCCATAGCCCGACGATAAGCAGTCAATAAACATTAACCTCGCCGTGCCAGAAAAGAAACATTATCTCTTTTTTCCTGCTGTCTGCAAAGTTTTGGTCACATCCAATGATTCATATCTTGCAGACGAACATCCCAAGTTTCACATAATCCTGACCTGTGAGCCCACTCCCCAGCCAGAGTGCAAGAGGGAGGGTCCTCCCATCCTGGAATTTCTTCCACCTTGGCTTCAGTTAACTTTTGTTTGAATAGGAAAGGCATCTCCTTAATCGAATCCTGCTCACAGCGCCAATTATGTTATGAGAGGTTCGGGGATTCGATCGGAGACGTAAAAGACACTTTCCACTCCAAACAAATGGACCGAAGGTATATTTTATTATATAGAGGATAGTAAAGGTGACAGTCTGCAAACAGATCTAAATAGGTCAAATATTAAGAGGGAAAAAACATCAGCCCGACTGGAAAGGGAAAACACCCACATCGGCTGAAGAGAAATGACACAAATCAACCAGAAAGAGAAACACCAGGTTGACCGAAAAGAGAACACATCAAATCAATTACTTCACATCAAATCAATTACTTCACATCAAATCAGTTACTCACAACATCCACGCCCCACTGCCGGGAGAGTCCTGTCAATCGACGCGGCTGGGCAAGGATCACACGTCCTGGGCAAGGTGTCCCTTCCACAGGTGGAACTCTCACTAGGGCTCAGTTTCCAGCAGTTTTTATACCATCAGTAATTTTCAGAGTAAGCAATTACAGAGTTTGCAGAGCAAGCATTTAGTGTTTCCATGCACAAAATGGTTATCAGTGGCGTACGTGCACTGAGCCCCCTGGCTAACGTCCCAGCCCAGTAGTTGTGTACGTGCATTGTTCTCTTTGGTTATCGTCCCAGCCCGGCATAGATGGCCAGTCCATCCCGTGCTACGACGCTCCAAGAGCCTTGAAATGTTACAACCTGCAACTCCCTCTGTGAGAGAAGGGCCGGTTCCCACCACGCAGAAAGCAGCTTTGTATTTCTTTTTGTGCTGGTGGCTGTAGGTCAATGGAGCGGCCAAACATGGCTGTACTCATGTCAAGACAATGTCCCTTTGGGGAAAGGCCTGGGAAAATCATCACCAGTATATAATGCAGGGTCTTCTTCCTAGGGGCCTGGCCATCTTTTCAGCCAATGGGTTCCAATTCTGGTCCTGAAAATCAGCTCAGGTCTGGAAAATGAGCAAAAGATTGTAAATTTTTATTGGAGCAATCACCTTCAATGTGATGTCCTGTTCCTCCATTCTTGCTCCCCTCTCCCTAACATTAGAGATGTTAACAACACCTTGGTTGGCTGGCTGTCTATTTTGCTTTTTGGTTCACCATTCTCTATTTCCCCCCGCCCCCAAAGCCCCAGTAGATAGTTTGTATGTCATAGCTGCACATCCTTCTAGTTGCTGCATGTGGGACGCGGCCTCAGCATGGCTAGAGAAGCGGTGCGTCGGTGCGCGCCCGGATCCGAACCCGGGCCGCCAGCAGTGGAGCACGTGCACTTAACTGCTAAGCCACGGGGCCGGCCCTCACCATTCTCTATTAACTGTCTCAACTCCTTGCAGGTCCAGTGGCCTTGGCTACCCCTCTGACCTTGCTGGTCCTCGTAGTAATTGTAGCCTTGTGGGTCCAGCAGTTGAGCATCACACCACCTGATCTCAATTACTTCAGGATCCCATCATCTCCTGAGATAAAACTAGCCCAGTTCCGTGAAGGCCTTTCCTGCCACCATACCTGGTCTGCAAGGAGAGCTGCCACTGAACTTCTCAGTGGTGCGGGCGCCCCTCTCACCAGCACATTCCTGATGGCCTTGGTGAACAGTGTGGACTCTGGGCCCTCCCATGGAACATAATCCTCTGGTAGTTCTTCTGCCCTCACATATTATTCCACTTCTCCCAGGGTCTCTATTCCTTTCTCATTTTCTGCAAGGACAAATCAGGCATTTCCGCTTTGTTCACAGTGGCTGTCATTTTTTCCAGCCCTCTAAGAGTCATCCCAGCAGTGAATTGGCCATTCCCTGGAGCCATTGCTAAGGTGCTAAATCCTGTGTCCCAAGAAAATGCCCCCATATCACTGAATTATTGCTTTTGCAGTCTTATAGTCTTTCTTCACTTGATCAAATATCTTCAAAACCCCGTCCTAGGAGTTCTCCCTTAGCTCCTGCTGGCAAATGCTGACTAACTCTTGCAACACTTGAGGTAAATCATCTCTTTCCTCTCTTATCTGATCCATTATGTATCCCGTCTGGTTCTGCTGGGTTTTACCTCTGGTAGTTGTCAGCCTGGTAGATCAAATAGGAAGTTCCTGAGAGGAGCACATAATGCTTTGTGAGGGAGAGGCCTCTGCAGCATGTTCTAGCAAGGCAGAAGTAATAGCTCTTATTAGGGAAGTGTGGACCACTTGTGTAAATCTGTAGGTCTCAGGGGTTGCAGAGTCAACATCCTCAGGGGCATCCATTCGGGATGTTTAAGGGCCTTAGGTTTTCCTACCAGGAAGCTGACTGTTACATAACACACCTGCCTTGGCTGAGCATTCCTACATCTCTGGGACTCTAAGACTAACAATTAAGTCTTTAGCTTACTGCTCAGCTATGTCTGTCTGCCCTTCTTCTATTTGAGGTAAGGACATCCTGTGGGTTATTAGAGAGGACATAGTGCTTTCACATTTAACCCTTAACGGCTTGTTAACATCCCTTAGTCTCTCATTATCCTTCTGCAGTGTGTCAAAACAACTTGGCAATGACTAGGATCATTTTTCAAATGCCTATCATTGCACATGGCATAGCATTCTCCTCCACCGGGACATTTCCCCAGGTTTCTACAGTTGAAATTTTAACATTTGTGCTGCCACCTTGTGTCAAGGACAATCCGTGCCCACTCTACTAACCAGATGACATCCTATTCAACTGCCAGGTAGCAGGGTAACCAACCCAAATTTTGATCTTACTGCCTTTATCTTGGTTTACTCTTGGTACAGCTGAGCTTAGTTTGAGTCATCCAGGAAACAGACACCGAGATAGGGTTAAATGTAGAAGAAATTCATTAATTAGGGAAATGCCTGGCCTCCAGCATGGCCTCAATAAAACTGTGATGGTTTCAGAGTGCTGCTGGGGCCCTGAGTGAACTGACCGAGTCACACTGCCTGCAGGCAGAGATCTGAGAGGCCCATTCTCATGGCCATCGCATATGCCAAATGCTAGAAGAAATAAGTTCTGGACATATTTTTATTTTGAAAGCTATACAAGTGATACTAATATATATGTCTAACTTAGATACGATGGTGAATAATGAAATGAAGAAGGTTCAAAGGTAGAAAAAAGTTAATCTTGGGTGACATCGATATTTTAGGGATGGTAAATTAGGAGTCACATGGAAAAAAAGAAGTGGCCAGAAAAGTCAAATCAAAACCAGAATAAAGTGGCCTCCAGCTATGTCTCTTCATCTCCATCAACACCAGCCTATTCTCAACCATCATCGTCTTTACTTGAACTATTACAGTAGCCTCCTATGTGGCCTGTCCACACTATCCAACCTACCAATGTTTTCTCCTGACTGTAGCCAGGGTGGTCTTTAGTGAACTATTTATATCACGTCCTTCCTCAGTTTTCATCCTTTCTTCTTAGGGTAAAATCTATAGTCTTAAAAATGGTCTGCATTACCTAGTTTCTACCTACCTTTCCAGCTCACCTTCTGCTATGCTCACCCCTACTATCTATATTCCAATCACAATGGCTATCCTTTAATTCTTTGATTCACTTCCCTTGTGCCCTGGAGTCTTTATATATGTTGTTGTTTTTGTCTTGAAAGCTTTCTGTTCCTTTTCCATTCCATCCTCCTCCAACACAAAAGCCAAGGAAGGAAAGAGTATCAATAAGATGACAGCAATCAATTTTTTGTCAAAACCAGCTCAAAAGTCCAGTCATTCAAAACTGAGAAATTCCCATTGGGATTATTGATAAAAATGTCACTGGTTAAGTGGGCAATAATTATTTCAATGGCATAGAAGAAGTAGAAGGCACAGGGGAGTGGGTTGAAGGATAAATAAGAGGTCAGAAAGTGGAGACAATTATTATAGACTGTCTTTGAGAAGGTTAACTGAGAAGAGATAGAATGGTGTCTATCTAAGTAGGACATAGGGTCAAGAAAAGTTTGGTTTATTCGTTTGGTATTTGAGAGACTTGGGATAGTCACATATATATATCAGAGGAAAAAATCCAGTAGAAATGGAGATATGAAGACAAATAAGAATAGGGTATCATTGATTAAGTACAATTCCTGGGAAGTAGGATTGGATAGGATCTAAAATAAAGATGAAGGATTTGCCTTGGGAGAAAGGCACCTACCCTTTCTGTTACCAAATTTGCAACGAATCAGCCCAGACTTGGATTTTTTTCATGTCTTCTCCCTCTTCTCCCTCTTAACAGGAATCCTGGCATCTGTCTAAGAGCAAAAGGTTTGGTTCAACATACAGGTGGCACAACTTTGGGAAAGTCACTTAATACTCTGAGGCATGATTTTCTCATTTCTCATTACTCTACACGTTTTAGGGTAATTTTGATGACCACATGAGTGGTCTTTTGATGTAAAAACTCTTTGGAGAGCTATATAAATAAAGGGCAATATTATGACCATTGTCACTTCAGATGGGGGGGAAACTCTTATTTGCATTTCCTAGATAATTGATTACATTGTATTACTTTTGCCACCTCTCTTGAAGGTCTTTCTTCATTCTTAATGGGAGAAACATAGTTAAGAGAGAATAGTTTATAGGTCTCTAGAAAAAAACAACAAGTTTATAATCTGTGTGTGGTACAGAGCAGTTGGGCAAAATTGGTCTTTATATATCCAATTTTCTCACTAATAACAATTGATAGTGGGAAAAGACAAGTTTACAGATTTTTTAAATAGACTGTATTTTTTGGAGCAAGAGTTCACAGTAAAAGTGATGAGAAGGTGTAGAGATTTTCCATGTATTCCTTGTCCTGACATATGCATAGCCTCTTCCATTATCAACATCCTCTACCAGAGTGGTGCATTTGTTACAATTGATGAACCTATATCAACACATCATTATCACGCAAAGTCCATAGTTTACATTAGGGTTCACTCTTGGTGTTGTACATGCCATGGGTTTTTGCAAATGTATAATGACATGCATCCACCATTGTAGTATCACACTGAATAGTTTCACTCCTGTAAAAATCCTCTGTGCTCAGGTTTATGCATTTTATATATAACTTGCTGGCACAGTTGTATCCTTCCTAGCTTCATAAGATCTCTGCCAAAGATGTTCTTGAAAACATTCAAGATTTACACTGAACATAGCTTCTTTTAGGAGGGCTGCACACCAGTTTTTGCAGGGCCAGCCCCAGCATACAACAAACCCTGAGTCTTGCAGATGGGAGAGGAAACCCCTTCACCGGCTCATCTCATTGGAATTGTCTCCTCATTTTACATTTTTGTTTCTGAGTTCCATACTTGCCTAGCACTCCCTCTATTGACAGAATTCATGAATTTCACATTTTCCCCGGGTTTGATTTTTTTCAATGGCCTTGTCCTGTGATTCCTTCTACTTGTCCTAGGGATGTAATGTTTACCCAGCATCTTCATACCAAAAGAGAACTTCCAATATGAATTAATACAGTGGTTTTCAGAGTTTTAAAAACAATGTAACTCTTTATTCAAACAAAATGTCAACACATAAAACTGACAAAATCATGAGATAGCTCTGTAAAAGAAGACGTACGGGAGAGGTAGAGACTCACCCATGCACCTCGTCTTCCAGGAAGTTTATAAGATACTGTTCCAGAGGCTGCAGGATTCCATGGACGATGAAAATTTCTGCACTAGCTTATACTAACATGGTTATTTCATCACATGAATTAATGTATAGTGCTCCTAATTGAGAAATTAACATTAGTTTTATAAAGGGTCTCTTGGAAAGAATACAATGAAACTAATTAGAGAACATTTTAGACAGTGGTAAAAATATTTTAAGGCTGGTGGGCTATACCATTTAGCTTTTTTCAGTGTTTGTAAGATTGCTCTATCCCTTCAAAGAATTTGAGGACCTCCTTTTCTTGTTTAATTTTAAAATCAGATGGAGAAAGGAGATACTATTTCTTACTTCGATATCATAAGCCCTTCGTTTCCCAATAGTTTTTCTCTGATTGTGATTCTCTGGTTTGGTGTAGTAGACAGAGAATTAGATTTAGAGCTGGGAGACATGAGTTTAAGTCTTGGTTCTTCTATATGGTCCACAACTTCTGTCTAAGCTTCAGGATTTTTTCTAAGTTGGGGAAGATTATGACTACATCCCCTGCTCCCCCAAAATGGGAAAGTCATATCTACAAATGCATGACTTTAGTGAGAGTGACTTAGAACAATGTACAAATAGGACAAGAAGTCTGATTTTCACTGTTAATCATAGAACAACATTCATGCAAACATATACATACTCACACACATGCACAAATGCACGCACACATATGCATACGCCATCTTTCCAACACATTTTTACCACTGCCTATTCAGAGTGACCAGAGAGGGGTAACTTCAGATTTGATGCATCTCAAGAAGCACAATTTTTAAGGCTCTTTTATATGTGGAAAGAAAACTAGATTAGATATATCTACTTGGCTCATATCATGTTGACCAGTTGATATCCAGGGAAGTTAATACCTGGATAGGTTGGTATTAGGATGGGATTCCTTTAATTAATATACACCCACCAGTCCATTCAGTAAAAACTACTTAGTGCAGTTGGTAGACAGAAAGGCCAGCAAGTGAGGCAGTTTTTCATATTTGACTCCTGTTTGTTTTGAAGTGAAAACTTGAATGGCCAGCTGATATTCTACAGGGCCACTTTCATCCTGTAGCTTGTTGTGTATCCATTTTAATCAGTCGAGTCTTCAGGAAACATGTGGAAATCATCTCAGTGGCACCTCCACTTTGCCTCATTCTCCTTCCTCACTGAAACTTCAGCCTGTTTTTACTGGCAGTGGAATACACTTGTTAATCTCTGCAAATGAAACAATTATATGTTTCAGGTTTGTTCTTCAACATCTTTACACTTTTCTTTTTTACATCTTTTTAAACAATAGCTATTACTAAAGTTACAATTATATTTTGATACATAATGCTTTGCACATCTCACATGATTATTGAGAAGATGGGGTTAAATATGGTCTGAGGAAGTGCTGTTGACCTAAGTAATCAGAGGGTGTGGAATTCGCAGCACGAGTGGGCAAAATATAGAATGATGGGTCAGAACTGAAAAGAAAATGACAGGGGGTTCATAGATGAGAAATGAGATCTAGAAAAATTGAGATTCAGGAAGGCAAAGCACATCATGGAAATATAATAACATGTTGAAAAGAATGTGAATCCTTACAGACAGATAGGCCTTGTTTTGACTTTCTCTTCTGCCACTTATCATCTGTATGACCTTGGGCAATTAACATCCCTTGGTCTTAGGCTCTTTGACCAATATGGTGAAATGGGGATATCTATCTCAGAGTACTACTGTAAAAACTAAATGAGATAATACTTTATAAATATGTGCTTGTAAGTGAGTAGACACTCAATAAACACTAGTGTGGTAGCCAGCCTCTGAGATGGCACCCAATGACCCCACCTCCTGGTATTCACACGCTGGTGCAGTTCCTTCCTACACTGTGCCTGTGTTGGTCTGTGTGACAATCAAATACAGCAGAAGCGTCACTTCTGAGATTAAGTGATAAAAAGATTGCAGTTTCCATTTAAGGTTCTCTGTCTCTCTTGGTATTACTTGCCATGGCGGAAGCCATGTTGTGTGCAGTCCCAGAGAGGCTTAGGTGGCGAGGAACTGAAGCTTCCTGCCGATAGCTCTCTGCTTGAGCTTGGAAGCAGATCCTCCTGACCCAGTCAAGCCTCGGATAACTGCAGCCCCACCTGACGCTCCGACTGCAGCCTGATGGAGAGACGATGAGCCAGAACCACTGAGCTAAGCTGCTGCCCACCCAAACTGTGAGATAATAAATACTTCTCTTTTAAGTCACTAAGTTTGCGTTAATTTGTTAAGCAGCAATCAATAACTAATACATCTAGCTATATTTTGTTAGGATTTTTTTTTTTTTTGGTGAGGAAGACTAGCTCTGAGCTAACATCTGTTGCCAATCCTCCTTTTTTTTTTTTTTTTTTGCTGAGGAAGATTGGCCTTGGGCCAACATCTGTGCCCATCTTCCTCTACTTTACATGTGGGACGCCTGCCACAGCATGGCTTGATAAGCAGTGCACAGGTCCACACCTGGGATCCGAATCTGTGAACCCCAGGCTGCTGAAGCAGTGTGCACGAACTTGACTACTACGCCCCTGGGCTGGCCCCATCTAGCTATTATTTTGAAGATCTGGGAAGTGAGGTTTAAAATGTAAACTAAGTTGGGGCTAGTGTGGGAGTGAGAATTTTAAGTGGATTCGGGAGTGAGAAGGAAATTTAAGCCCTGGTGTCCTAAGCCAGTTTGCAGTTTGTCATCTAGTGGAGGACTCTGAGGCAGGCCTTCCCAGCAGCTATGCTGTGACTGGGTGTGGCTATTTGGAAATATTGATTCTTCTCAGTCCTTGGGTGGTTTGGTGAGGTCTGGGGATGCTGGGTTTTTGGGGCCGGTCACCTCTGGTCTTGAGAAGGTTTCTTTCTTTATGCCTGGGTGCCATGCAGTATTATCATTTTCTATATGTGCCACCATGTGAAAACAGTCAGACAGCACTGTCATTTACAAAGCTAGCCTCTTTGCTTTGAGTACAGAGATACGAGACAGACCATTTTAGACCAACCTTCACAATTCACATTTTATATAAGTCAGAAATTTTAAATCTGGGGTCCTATGGTCCCCTAAGATCTATAAATGGGATTCAGAGATTCCATAAGCAACACAAAATTTTATGCATAATTGTGTGTGTCTGTTGCTGTGCCATCATGTGTGTTTATGCATTTTTCAGAAGACAAGTTTTATTCCTTTTAGCAGATTTTCAAAGAAGTCTGTAAACCAAAAGAGATTAAAGAGCACCAGATTACATGTTCTCCAAGGCCCTTTCCAGCTCTTAAATTTCTAGAATTCTAGATCTAATAGAATTGGGCTGTAGGAGATCTCTATCTGATTCAGGGTTATGCAGGGCACCTATAATTCTAGGATGGACCCTTTGGGACCAATTTTTGGGCTTGTTATGTTTTCTCATAATGTGAGATTAACAGCATGAGCTGTGGATCCATACCGCATGGGTTTGAACCTTCACTGAGTGACCTTGGGGAAGTGGCTCAATCTCTCTGTGCCTCAGTTTCCTTAATTATACTAGCAGTTTTATCCTATGCAGGATAGCTGTGATGATTACGTGAGTTATCCCATGTCAAGTGCTTAGGACTGTGCCTGCCTAGCACATACTTGGTGCTCAATAACGTTTGTCATGATTATTATTATTGCTCCTGCCCCTGAATCCAAACTTCCTCCTAGCAGCTTGAATGCTTGGAACCAAGCTCAGATTAGGTCTTCCTGTATCCACAGCAGAACTGGGTTCTTGTGGCCCAGAGCTGCAACTCTGCTGTCCATGTCCCTTCTCTTGCTTGAGGAGATATGTCCCTAGAAGATGAGTGTCTCTGGGAGTTATCTGTTCATCTCGCCCTGACTTGGCAAGGACAGGTAGAGGCTGTTGTTCATCTCTATGGGTCTCAGATGTCTTCCTTGTAAAATGAAAGGGCTGAACTATACGACTTCTAAGGTCTCTTTCAGTCGTAATAATACATGAATTTATGAATAATAGAAAGAATGCACAAGTAAGTGACATTAGGGTGAAGTGGGGTGAAGTGGAGTGAAGGGTTACCAGTCCAACTGCATTTTCAAGCTTTAAAAAATTGCTCTGAACATTTAGATAAAAACTTGTCTTCCAAGGGTGTCTAGATATATATTACGTATGAAACAAGTCTAGTTTCTGGAAAAATGAGAAATTTCTTAATAATTATGTTATTAAAATTTTATTCTAATTTGATACTAAATTCCATGTTCTGTGTCATGAGGATGTATCTATATCTATATATACACACTTCATCTAAATATATCTGTATGCAGCCACTATGTCAAATAAAAATGAAGTCATTATTCATGAACAAATTTAATTTGCTTTAAAACATTAATAATATTAAAATTAATATTTTCATCCAATAGTCTTACTTTTAATGTTTTTCTTTTTAAAAAGTAAAGCAACTGTTGTGGAAATGAAAGACTCAAATTGCTGAAAGTGCGGTAGAACCAATAATTAAAGTTTTAGGAAGGCAATTAAGGGATTCTAAGTAAAAAGGAATACTTCAGATTAAAGCGAGAGTTTCACCTTTCCTCTTGTCAGTATTATGGTTTAAAAAAAATAATGCCTCAAAACTGCCAGCAGAGGTCCTCAGTCCCATAGTTTATCAATTGTATTTACTGAACAATCTCTCTCCTTGTGGTATATAACAAACTGATTTCAAGGACTCATTTGTTTACTTCAAATAACTAATCATAATGAATGGCCTACAGGTTTAAACTATTAATGCAAAAGAATACATTTATATTAAAAATGCAATTAATATGTACAACAGTGCATAATGTGTTGGAAAACATTATACAGACATAAAAGAACTAGAGAATAAAAGTGCAAGTTACATGTTTTTAAATTGATGGTTTTTAGAAAAATTCAGCAGATAAAGGTGCAGAATGGTGAGGAAAAGAGTCAACTATTATGTGTGGGTATAATTTTTTTTTAATCTTTTCAGTTTTGTTCTTTTCTTGGTTTGAATTATTCTACTTCTGGGAGAAAAATAAAAGGATTCATATAGGATCTCCTCTAGGTAAAAATTCTGAATATTCTATATTTTTTTCATTAAAGATGAATTTTAAAGAGGAAATAAAACAATCAGATATAGAAATAAGTAGTGGGAGGTTATTCTATCTGAAATAATTAGATAAGGCTTTTTGAGTTGCCAGTCTTCCTCATCTCTGTTTCTTTTTTGGCTTTACACTGAGATATCCCTGTAAATTCTTTCAAAAAGAAACAGTTAATAAGGTGACTGCCAGAGAAACTTGGGTATGCGTCTTGATAGAGCTTATTAGCTCCCTGGTGTTGCATTAGGGGTTAGTTGACAATATATGTGCAAAATATCAAAAGTTTACATTTGATCATAAGAAGACAACTAAATTTCAAGGCAATGGCCAAGGCTCAGTCTCTCTGGGCCTCAGTTTCCTAATCTAATCTTCCTAATCAACTTCCTAATGCCTGGGGTGTGGTTGTGGTTATGGAGGGCCTGTTTCAGGGAGTGGAGGCAGAAGGGTGTAACTAAATGATCTGACATAGACATAAATGCTAGGCAGATTAAGTAGGTATTATCTCGTGGCCAAGAAGTAATATAATGGAAGTTAGATAAAGAAAAAGGAAAGATTCTAAAGAATGAAATTATGATAATCTCAAAGTAAAAGAAAAGAGAAAGACATTTCTGAGTCTTTTCATTCTTTTTAATTCTTCTTGAGTTTGCTTACGTTTTCTTTTTTTCTGATATTCTCTGCTCCCTACCTTTTTTTGTGGCCCCTGGCTGCCTTGAGAATTAGAGTCTTTTGAAATCAAACTAGAGACAAGCTAATGGAATATGGGAGACGTTCTTAGCCTTTCTCAAGAGTTGATCTAGAAGACTCTATCTATGAAAACTAAACAGCCTTTTAATATTTTTTTTAAGGCTTCTGCAGAGAAGGGGTGGGTGGCACTTAATTAAATTCATGGTAGCTTCTAGAGCAAGTAAACATCTTTGGAGAAGGACTTGTTTATCTTCCTTCCTTCTATACCTTAACCAGCAAGAATGAACTGAGTGAGAAAGAATAACCAAAAGGAATGCTATTGTCATTTTTAATTTGTTTGTTGAGTGTGACTGTCCACTTTCTTTCTAAAAAGCAGGCTCTCAGATATTCTCAGTGCTACACAGAATGATCTGAGTAACTAATTTTCACGTGCATGATAATAAAATAGGCATAGACATGCATAGAGGTTTTCAGAGCTAGTTATCACAGGCTTTGGTATACATAAAGATGTTTGGGGTATATGTAGTGTTTTATTAATTCAAATGTTGCATGTACATAGCACAGCATCTTTCCAGTGCATTAAAAATGCTGTTCAAGTGTATACATTTTATTAATCTGTCTTTTCCTTTCTCATAAAATTCTTTAAGTGCTACTCTTTGTTTGAGGCATTCCATTATACCCAATATTTCTACGAACCACCTCTGAATAGTAATAACTATCTCTAAAATATTTGTTGACCAAGTAAAATTATTATATAACATATTGCAAAGAGTTATAAAGAAACTCATAAACATATCTGTTTTATATACAAATTAGATCTTAAGAGCATATCCAACCATATTATAGAACCCTTAAAATAACATTTTGTTAGACTCAAGCTTTTATGTATTGTTTTGCAATTATACTCATATGCATTCTTAAATTCTCTCCATATAGAAAATGAATCTGTAAATTTCATGATTCACATTGGTAAATTATACTTCAATTCTTGGCTGTTATCCTAGTCTGGTTTGGTATTTTTCTGTGACTTGATGAAGTTGAGGGGATTGGATTTTATTTTCTCATTTCTCTATCTCTAAGCAACAGCAAATATCTTAAACTACGGATTAAAAAAATTTGATCCCCTTCTTGCTAACTAAACTCAAATAATATAAATCAGACTACCCGTTTATAGGGTAG